>NW_027397077.1:42105701-42112873 GCF_003265705.2 Callorhinus ursinus | reverse complement strand
GGGGAGGAGGAAGGAGGGAGGGGAGGAGGGAGGGAGGGGAGGAGGAAAGCAGGAGGGATGGGAAGAGGGGGGAGGGAGGAAGGCGGGAGAAAGAGCAGCCACTGTCATCTGGAAGCTGGCCATGTGCTCACAGTTGGGCCGCGCTAGTCTCTGCCAAGACATGAGCAATTTCATGGAACACCAACCTCAGATAATGTCCCTCTGGGACCCTGATAGAGACAAAGCAAGGCCACTTCAAATTGTGTCTCAGTCCAGATGAACAAGGTCCCTGTGCCACCCACTAAATACCAAGCATCCCTCCCTTGGCTAAAATCAGTGTGACTGCTACATCTTTATGAATCATTGTTCCCCTCCCTGTAGATGAGATTCATCAAGATCCTTTTTCATAGGATTGCCCCTCCTTTCTGGCAGCATCCAATCTAGTGAGCCTCTGCTATTTTAGGCCCTCCCCCAAACCATCCAGCCAAAGCACCAATCCTGTAATAGGTTCTTTCTAGTACTCTCTATCAAGACACCCCATGGGGGTACCTGGGTGGCTGCCTTCGGTCAGGAAGGTTCTAGTCCCACCTCTGCCCCCAAACTCCCTATGCATCAGTGGTCAGGTCCCTTTAATCTCTGGACCTCAGTTTCCTCATCAGTAAAATGTGTTCAAGAGTGCTTGTTCAGGGGCACCTGGGTGGCTCAGTCAGTTAAGCATCTATCTGCCTTCGGCTCAGGTCATGATCCCAGGGTCCTGGGATTGAGCCCCACATCGGGCTCCCTGCTCAGTGTGGAGTCCTCTTCTTCCTCTGCCTCTGTCCCTTCCCCTCCCCCTGTTCATGCATGTGCCTGTGCTCTCTCTCTCAAATGAATAAATAAAATCTTAAAAAAAAAAAGGATGCTTGTTCAGTCCTTAGTCTTGTTCAGCCAGGTCCTGGCAACTGGAAGAGAGAATGACTGTTTGGCACTTCGAAAGGTGGCCCATGGACTGGGAGAAAATATTGGCAAACCACATATCTGACAAAAGATTTATATCCAGTATATATAAAGAACTCTTAACACTCAACAGTAAAAATACAAACAATTCAATTAGAAAATGGGCAAAAGACATGAGTAGACATTTCACCAAAGAAGATGTACACAGATGGCAAATAAGCACATGAAAAGATGTCCAACATCATGAGCCATTAGGGAAATGCATCATGAGACCCATCAGAAGGATTCAGATAAAACATGGCAACAGCGTCAAAGGCTGGCAAGGATCTGGAGAAACTGGATCACTCATACTTGGTGGGTGGGAATGCAAAATGGTACAGCCACTGTAAAAAAGATTATGGCATTTTCTTAATATACTAAACATGTAATTACCATATAACCTGATAATTGCCCTCATGGGCAATTATTCCCAGAGGGATGAAAATTTATTTCAATGCGGAAGCCTGTATATGAATGTTTGTAACAGCTTTATTCATAACAGAACTGGAAACAAACAAGTGTCCTTCGGTAGGTGAATGGCTAATGATCAGTAGCACATCCACACCATGGAATAGTGCTCAGCAATAAAAAGGAACAAGCTATTGATACACACAACAACCTGAATGAATCTAACAGAGAAGTATGCAGAATGAAAGGAGCTAATCCCCAAAGGTCATAAACTATATGGTTCCCTTTATATAACATTCTTGAAATGATGAAATTATAGAAATGGAGAAGAGATTAGTGGTTGCCAGGGATCAGGGAGTGGAAAAGTGAGAGGAAGAGTGGGTGTGGCTCTCAAAAGGCAGCTTGAGGGATCCTGATAGTGATGGAAATGTTCTGTATTTTAACAGTATCAATGTCAATATCCCGGTTGTGAAATTGTCCTGTAGTTTTTCAAGATGTTCCCATTGAGGGAAGCTAGATAAAGGTCATATGGGATCTCTGTATTATTTCTTAAAACTGCGTGTGATTATCTCAAATAAATAATTATCTCAAATATACATTATAAAAAGTTTCATTTAAAAAACTTGGTCAAACAGAGGTAGGTTTTTTTGTTGTTTGAAGTTTTTTAAATTTATTTATTTGAGAGAGAGAGAGAGAATGAGCAGTGGGGAGGGACAGAGGGAGAGAGAGAGAGAAGCAGACTCTCCACCGAGCAGAGAACCCAATGCGGGGCTCAATCCCAAGACCCTGGGATCATGACCTGAGTCGAAGGCAGCCCCTTCACCAACTGAGCCACCCAGGCACCCCATGGTCCTCATCCTTTAAAGTAGGCATAGGGATCCTGGCATCTGAGAGTTAGAGGCATTGTCAGGGTCAGCAGGTTCAACCTCTGCCTTCAGCCAAAGCTGGTTTTCATCCTGCCCATTTTACAGACAGAACAACTGAGGCCCGGAGGCCAACATGAATCATGCTTAATCCGGGATTTAGGAATATCTTAAACTCCATCTCATATAGCATCAGCTGCAGCTGTTGTTTCTTTTTTTTTTTTTAAAGATTTTATTTATTTATTCATGAGAGACAGAGAGAGAGAGAGAAGCAGAGGGAGAAGCAGGCTCCCCACTGAGCAGGGAGACCGATGCGGGACTCGATCCCAGAACTCTGGGATCATGACCTGAGCCGAAGGCAGATGCTTAACCATCTGAGCCACCCAGGCGCCCATAGCAGCTGTTGTTTCTCAAAGACCATAGAGCTGCAAAGATTTCAGTCTAGGTCAGAGGCTACCTCTTCGAATGTGGATTTCAATGACATATACAGGGGCTTCTAACCCAGAAGTTTAGGTTGGGGTTTCTGCACGGAGGAGTGGGAAAAGTCCCAGCTTTGCAGTCAGGGAAACCGGGCTTCGAATCCTGACCCAGTCACTTTCTGGTTAGTTATCTGACCTGGAGCAAATCATTTCAGCTCTCTGACCCTCAATTTTCTCATCCATAAAATGGGGCTAATGCCCCCTGATTTAGAGGATCCATTTAATAAATGTTTCAAGGTGATTAAAACAGGCCCCGCCCTCACAGACATCTGTTTGGTGACTAAAAATTCACGTAGAGAACCAGGCTCCTGGGTGTGCATAGTAGGAGCACATTTTTCCCCCTACACCTGCGTGGGCATAACTCTCAGACCTAACAAGTCCCTGGGCAGTTCTCATCTGCCTGAGGAATCCCAGTGGCCTCATCACAAGAATGCCCAGGTGTAGTGCAGGCATGCTTCCAAGCACTTTATACCAATAACGTCACCAGGGATAGGTGCTGCCATCTCCCCATTTTGATGGATGTGGAGATGGAGGCCAAGCTTTTTGTTGCCTCCAGAGTGCACGTGCTTGCTGAGTCAGATGGGCCCCCAGCTGGCAGTCCTGGAATGCAGGGAAGCCGGATGCCACGCTCAGCTGCTGAGTTGGCTTCCCTGGGGCTGTCAGCTGTGCCCACAGGACAGTGCGAGGTTGTCTCATGAATCACCATCCCCCCTACATACACACATAGGGCAGTGAGGTCACCTCGGGAGGGAGCTAAGCTGGGGCCTCCCGTACACCTCTGGCAGCCCTGTCCGCAGCCCTGGCCATCTGCCCATGTTGGAGAGATAGCAAATGCCCTGAGGTTGTGCCTCTATCCTGTGTCAGGTCCATACATCCTGGTGCTACAGGTGATACAGGAAGTAAACTCATTTGCTCAGAGACAGGAAGTACCTTCTCCTGGGATTAGAAAGCAAACAGAAGGTGAGACAGGGGGTCTTTCTGAGCACTTACTATGTACCAGTCATTGAAACCTTTAAATGATACGAAGTATTCTTTAGTCCAGTGATTCTTGAACAAGCATCAGAAGCACCTCGGGGGGCTTGTTAAATACAAATTATGGGTCCCACTTCCAGAGTTGTTCACTCAGTAGGACTGGGATGGAACCTGAGAATTTGCATTTCTAAAAGGTTTTCAGGTGATGCTGAGGCTGCTGGTCCAGGGACCACATTTTGAAAGTAACTAATCAGTTCAACTTCCTTTCCCCTGGTTAACGGTGGTCTTCAACTTTCTTCTTACATACCTCCTGGGACGGAGGACTCATTGCCTATTCTGTCAACCTATTCCATTTCTGGATTGTTCTTACTGTAAAGACAGGAATTTTGTGTGTGTGCTTGTGTTGAGAAGAGAGCTAATTCTATTGGCCCTTCCCTGTAGCCCGTTCTTTCTGCCTCTGGATTACACAGTCTCATCAGACAGGAGCAGCTAGAAGGGAGAGGAGACCTGTAATCAGACTGAGGGTCTCCCTCACCCTCCCAGGCCATCAACCAAGCCCTGCCTGTTCTACCTTCTAAATCAGGACTGTCCAACAGGAATATATTGTAAGCTGTATGTACCTACAAAAATTTTTAAATTTTCCAGTAATTACATTAAAAATAGCAAGAAGCAGCAGGTGGAACTAATTTTAATAACATATTTTCTTTAACCCAGTGTACCTAAAGTATTATCTTTTTAATGGGTAATACCAAAATTATTAGTGAGCTATTGCGTATTCTTGTTTTTCATAGCAAGTTTTGGGTGTGTTTTACACTTAACAGCGCATCTCAGTTCTGACCAGCCACATTACAAGGACTCCATAGCCACACGTGGCTAGTGGCTACTGTTTGGGACAGTGCAGTGACCCTGTCCCTAGTCCTTATCTCCCATCATGGCTCGTGCTCACCTGAATGCCTGCCCCTCACAGCCTCCCCAATCCACAACATGGCAGCCAAATTGTTGTCTAAAATGTGGTAGATTTGATCATGTCCCTCTTGTGTGGCTCCCCATTGCTCTCAGGATAACACCGGGCCTCCGAGGTCTGGCTCCCAAGGCCCTGCCTCTCGCTTTCCCTTCTCCCCTCCTCCAGGCCCCACTCTCCTGCTGCACTGAGTTATTTCCAGATCCTCAGCACAAGCAGGGCCTCTTCCTCCTAACCCTTTGCACTCCCGGGTCCCCCTGCCTGGAATGCCCTTGCAATGCTTCTTCAGCTTCCCTTTCAGGTCATTCATTCAGTCAACAAAATCTATTGAGCACCTACTATGTGTCAGACACCAGCCTAGGTTCCTGGAGCAAACAACACATAAGGAGGAAATACAAAAAAACATATAGTACGTCAGTTGACGAACAATAAAGTGGGATGACAGGGAAAGGTGGTGCCGGCGGTTACTACTTTGTACCAGGTGGTCAAGGGAAGGCCTCTTGGAGAAGGTGACATTTGAGTAGAGACCTGAAGAAGTGAGGAAAGGAACCAGCTAGCTATTGGGGAAAAAGCATTTTAGGCAGAGGGAACAGCGAGTGCAAAGGCCCCGAGGGTGGAACCTAACTGGAGTGCTTGGGGCACATTCCAGTGTAGCTGGGCAGAGTGAGAGAGGAAGTGATTGGAATTAAGGTCAGAGAGAGCAAGAGGTGGGTCCCAGATGGTGGAGGGCTATGTAAGACCTTGAGTTTTATCCTGAGTGAGGTGGGAGCCCTGGGAGGGACATGAGTTGTCTTGGGTCTTAACCAGATTCCTCTGGTTGCCATGATTAGGACAGCCGCTGGGCTGAGAGCAGGAGCAGACAGACTAGTGATCATGTTGGCTGGACCAGGGTGGTTGCCACGGAGGTAGAGAGAATAGCCTGGCTTTGGGATACGTTGAAGGTGGGGCCAACAGGGTTTTCCAGATATGTCAGATACAGAGTATGAAAAAGCCAAGAGTCAAGGATGACTCCGAGATTTTGGTCTGAGCTTAGGATCCAAATGACTCCTCTTCCAGAAAGCCCTCCTGGGAACCCATAGCTCCCTGGGCCTTGCCCTCATGGGGCCTGTCATGGCCTGTCTCTAGCTGGCCTGGGCACTTCCCAAGGCAGTGTAGGACTTGTTTACTATCCTACTTCCAAAGTGTTTGATAAGTGAGTAAGAAGCAGAGGCAGGCTGAGCTGGGGTTATTCTTGGACTCACTGTCAGAGGTCAGTCCCCACCCCTCACCCCCTTGGGACCTGTGTTTTCCTGTCTGCACAAGGCAATGGACATTCTAGCCTTTGCCCAGTTTCCTCACCAGGAGAGGGCACTGCCAGTCCCATTCACAGGAGTCCCCCTGTCCTCTGAGCCCTGGGCCTCTGGTCCTGCTGCCTGCCCAACCTCACCCCTTGGGAAAGCATTGGGTTGGCCCACACAGCTGGGTCCTGAGTCAGTCTCACCAATTAGGTGGGATCTGGGACACACCCCACCTCCTCCCTGCCCCAGCCAAGGGCGGTGCAACTACCGCCTGCATCACCGCGCCGAGTCAGCAGTCATGGCCATGACCAGGGGGTGGGTCTGGGGGTTTAGGGGCCCCATCTGCTGTGCCTGGGGTGTCATGAGGAAGCCTCAAGTCAGACAGGAAGGCCTGGGGCCCTATAGCACCAGCCGGAAGGAATGCCACCCTGGTGAACTGAGTGCAGCCCAGGGCAACTCATGCCCCGCCCCCTCCCTGTCACGGGGGTGTGGCCTGGCCTCTCCCTCTTCCCCTGCCCAGCCTGGCATTGGCACAGTCCACACACGGCTCTCCTGGCAGCCAACACGGGCCTCCAGACCTCAGGTAATGGGACACACGTGCTGGGTGAGGGGCGGGGTGGAGGGTTAATTTTTAGAACAGGCTCTTCCACCGGCCTGAGATTTTGTGGTTCCTAGGTGGACCTGGATTTGAATCCCAGCTCTGCACCTTCCCATCTGGGTAAGCACCTCAGTCTCCATCTCTGGAGGTATCAGGGGAGGATGACAAATATTCACCTCCCTGGGTTGTTTTGAGGCTTCAGCCAGCCCATGTTTGGTCATAGCAGGTGACCAACTCCTGTTTCTGTCGCTAACTTGCTGCAGGACCTTCAGAAAAACCTTTGATGGCTCTAAGCCTCAGTTTCCCCATGAAGGGCCAAACTCGATCTCTGACGGCTTCGTCCATTCTGCCCTTGTGGGACCAAACACTTGGGAGGACGAAGGTGTTTCCCCCCAAAGCATCCCATTCTCTGTGCTTTGACCAGCAAGTGAAGGCAGCTGCCCTCCAGACACCCCCTCCGAAGGCGCCCTAGGCTCTCTGGGCCAGGCCTGGTAGACTCGAGAAGATGAGGAGGCCAGTCGTCTCCTCTGCCTTGGGCTCAAAGCACCTTTGGGGAGAAAATGCTGGAAATGCTGAACAGGCAGAGCCGGGCCTTGGGGGAGGGGAGCCCTGCTGCCTGTCAGAGGCTCACCCAGGTGGCGTGGCCTGGAAGGGAGCCCC
>NW_027397077.1:42020460-42105601 GCF_003265705.2 Callorhinus ursinus | reverse complement strand
CCCCCCCCCCCCCCCCCCCAGCTCCGAGGGAGCATCCCAGCCCCTCTCCTCAGAGGCGGCCTTCAGGCCTCCAGCCAATCCGTTTTTTTGGTAAGGGGGACAAAAGATGATGGTCATGTGCTTATTATTTTATACTGCTTTGTTTAGAAACTGCCAGAAAAGTTGAGTCAGGCGTGCGTGTTAGGGGGAGTTGTGGTGAGGGACGTGTGCGGTGTTTGGTTTGGGGTCCAAACCAAGCAGATCTATAAATAATGGGACCTCTCCTGTCTCTGAAACCCGTGGAACTGGGGGCTAGTGTTGCCCTCTAAAACGCCTCTAAACCTGTGCTTTGAAATCCCCTCCAGGCCACCGTCCTAGAGCGCGCTCTCTCCCGCGCTGGCGGAGGTGTCCTCATTCTTTTTTTTTTCAATAACAACTTTATTGAGATATCATTCACATGCCATCAAATTCTCACTTTTAAAGTGTACAAGTCAGTGTCTTTTAGTATATTCACAGTCATGCAACCATCACCACTATCTAATTTAGAATTTAGAATTTTTATCATCCCCAAATAAACCCCGGACCCTTTAGCAGTCACCCCCCCATTTCCTCCTTCCCCTGGCAACCACTAATCTACGTTGTGGATTATCTCTATGGATTTGCTTATTCTGGATATTTTATATAAATGGAATCATATAATAGGTGCTCCTTCCTGACTGGCTTTTTTTTTTTTTTTTTTTCACTTAGCATCACGCTTTCAAGGTTTGTCCATGCTGTAGCATGTCACCAGCACTTCATCCCTCTTTCTGGCTGAATGGTGTTGTGTGATTGTATCACATTTTGTTTATCCGTTCATCAGTTGATGGACACTTGGGTTGTTTCCACTTTGTGGCTATTATGAATAAAGCTGACGTAGACATTCATGTGAGAGTTTTTATGTGGACATAAGTTTTCAGTTCTCCTGGATGTATACTTAGGAGTAGACTTGCAGGGTCATATGGTGAATCTATGTTTGACATTTAGAGAAATCACTAAGCGTTCCCCAAGGGGCTGTACCATTCTGCAATCCCACCAACTATACATGAAGGCTCCCAATTTTCCACATCCTTGTTAGCACTTGTCATTATCTGGATTTCTTATTGTAGCCATCCTAGAGGGTATGAAGTGGTATCTCATTGTGGGTTTGTTTCGTGTTCTTTTTAAAGTTTTAGTTATTTAAATAATCTCTACATCCAACATAGGGCTCAAACTCATGACCCCGAGATCAAGAGTCATATGCTCTTCCGACTGAGCCAGCCAGGTACCCCTCTTATTGTGCTTTTGATTTGCATTTCTCTTAATGAATAGATGTCGAGCATCATTCCAGGTGCTACTGACCATTTCTTCAGAGAAATGTCTATTCAAATCCTTTGACCATTTTAAAGTTAGGTTGTCATTTTATTGTTGAGTTGTAGGCATGCCTGTTTCTCCAGGAGAGGATTCTGAGGCTCTGAGAATGAATGTGGTGTGCAATGATCCCAGTCAGTGGAAGGTAGTGGTGGGAACTTAATCCAGGTTTGTCTGACATTCAAGACCCAGCAAGCTCCTTCTCTTGCACTGGACGCCTCCTTTCTGGTTTTCACTGTTGCCGAATTATATGTGTGTTGGAGGGAGATGGGGAGACAGGAGAAAAAGATGGAAAAGAGAGAGGAGACAAAGAAACTTAGGTGACAGAATGAGAAAGGAGGCTGGACTGGCTCTGGCTGTTTAAATAGGCACCCACCTTGGAGAATCTGAGCTGCGGAAAACCTTTTAAGAGCTTTTGGGTTCTTCCCATTAATCTTGATATGTTGTTGGGTTGGGGCTCCACAATTTTTACTGGGGGGCACACTCCCCCCTAGTTTTTCTTAGTTCTGAAATCTGAAACAAATCTGATTCAACCCTGAAACCCAAACAGGGAGCAGCATCCCTTAGTGTCTAACTGGCTCTGAAGATCTGGAGCAGTGGTTGCCACACTTTCTTTTTTCTTTTTTTGGGGGGGGGTGGTGCGGGCAGGGACAGAGGGAAAGGGAGAGAGAGAATCCCAAGCAGGCTCCACACCCAGCACAGAGCCTGACCGAGGGCTCAATCCTGTGACCCTGAGATCACCACCTGAGCCGAAATCAAGAGTCAGATGCCCAACCGACTGAGCCACCCAGGTGCCCCTGTCACACTTTTTGATTGCACAGGCTTCTCAAGAAAAATGCTTTAGGCACTCCTAACAGATGCATATTTACAGATTTAGAAATGATATACAAGTACTGTGATGATTAGCTAATGTCTAAAGGCCCCATATACACTCAGTGTGAATTTAATCTCCAAAATAGTGGATGGAAGTCCACATTCCAAGTAGTTTTCCTATTATTATTTCAGTAAGCAATACCGTGTGTATGAGATCCCATTCATTGTTGTTTTCAACATGGTAAGGTGGCTGATGAAGGCCTTGAGTGAGGAGCAGCCAAGGGTCTGTCCTGCACTTTTCCTGCTGCTCGCTTGCACTTTCTGGAGTAGAGTTATCTCCATCTGTGGTTTCTTTGCAGGGACTCTTTGAATCCACTTGTCTACTCTGTAGGGGCTGATTCAGTTAAAATGCATTGTTTGATCCTCAAATCCACCCAACCTGGCACCAGTGTACTGCAATATATTGCAGTACAATATATAGGCTGAATGTAGAGAAATGAAAGACAGGGTCACAGCAGACCTATTGTGGGGCTTCCCACTGGCCTTGGGAGCCCCACTTAGTAGGCATGACCTACTTCAGTATCTGACATGTAGCCAAGGGTGCCCATCAGGGTTGAACTATATACTGTTAGCTATTTTTAGTTGAAAGTTAAGTAGAAACAGATGGACTAACATGTCCCTCCTGTACTTTGGAGATTATAATTTGGGAGCCTGGTAGGTTCTGAGCTAAGGACATCTAACCCAACCTCTGCCACCCCTCATGGCAGGGTGCCCATGACCATCCAAAGCAGTTCTCTAAAGAATTTTAGAAAATTATTTTATATATTGAGCTGGCATCTGCTCTAGTGACACCCCAAGGTCCTGACCTCTGGAGCTCATAGCCCCACATGGTTCCTCTGCCCTGCAGGAAGCCCTGCAGATACCTGGGGACTGTGACCAAGTCTCTCCAAGCAGTGCTTATCCCTGGGATTAGTGCCCTGCTCCTCCAGCCACTTCTCTTGGCTTTGATCTTAATATCTCTGTTTGTCCAGATCTTATTCTGTTCAGAACCCAGGATTGAACCTAGGATGGGAGATGGTGAGATATGGGTCACCTTCTTCACTGTAGACTCTGTCCTTCTGTTAATATGACCTAAGGGTGTGTTAGCTTTGCTCTGTAGCTCTATCACCTTGTTGGCTCATATTGCACTTTAACAAACAATGGTTATGCACCTACTATGTGCTGGACACCAAGTTAGATGCTTGTGCTAACATTTACTTACCTTTCAGAGGGTCTTTTAAAACCCCTAGGTCTTTCTGTATGAATGGCCTCCAAGCTGGGTTCACCCATCCTCTTTCTGCACAGACTTGACTTTGTCCCTTTTTAACCTTCTAGGTTCAGCGTAGGTGCCACCCTGCACTGCTCAGAGGCAACCTCAGGCCCTGGCTGCTTTGTTGGGTGTGCTGTGGCCAAAGGGGTCATGTAGATTCATAATGGGTCCATCTGGCTTGTGGTCCCCTAGCTGGGCAGCGTGGGTTGTTATCCCGCCATTAAACTGCCTGGACGGACTTGGGACAAGATGGTGGAGGAGGTGGAAACTGAGGCATTTTCCTTCTTTCCCTCTGTGAGGTTCCCCTCATGCTTGACTTCAGACTCAGATTTGAGTTCATATCTAGACGCCTTGCTGTGTGACCCTGTGTGACCCTTTCCCTTTCTGGGCCTCAGTTTTGGTCTCCAGGTTACAACTCTGTGGAATTGTAACCAGGAGAGAGGGAGAGACCGCCAAACCTGGGGAGCTGGGGGTGGGGTGGGTGTGAGGTGAGCCCGGGACAGGAAGTGGGAGAATGTTGAAGAAGAAGGGATGTGAACAAGTAGTGTAAAGGAGAGAAGGAGATGCTAAAGAAACTTTGCTAGGCTGGCATTTCTCTAAGCTCTTAAATTCAGTACTTTATGACTTCTTTTTATGAAGCACTTTGTCTAAGCCAGTGGCTAGAATATAGTAGAGAGTAAGAAAAACATGATTCCTCTTCCCAGGGAGCTCAGAAGTAAGGTCTTTCTCATCTCAATCCTCACAGCAACCCTGCAAGACAATGACACTCATCCTCATTTTACAGACAAAGGAAATCGAGGCTCAGAGAGGTCAAGTGATTTACCCAACGTCACAGAGCTGGGAAGCAAAGTGATAAAGCACGTCTTGAGTGGGCTCTGTCATACCCCATTGCAGCAGTGACTTAATCAAGATACCTCTCAGTATAATGTCCTGGCAAATGACATGATAATTTTACAATGTACTTTCCTATCCACAACCCCATATGCACTCCAAAATGTGAATAATAAGAGTGACATTATTTTGTGTTGTAAATGAGAATAAGAACCTAGAAGGGGGAAGTGATGTGCCCGAGGGCCCAGGGTGGGTTGGAAGCAGGGCCAGGACTAGGCTCTTGGTCTCATGGCTGCTGGCTCAGTTTTCTCCCCACCCCGTACCTGCCCCGGGGATGCTGAGAGGATTTACCAGCCACACCTTGGGATTCCAAAACTGATGAAAAGACCATTTCTGTTCCATGCCCCTGGCTTCCGAGGGTCTGTTTCTGATTCCTTCCCTTCCCTAGCTGCCCTGATGGAGGGATAGAAGAACTCCGGATCTGGGAATTGGCACTGTCCAAAATGGGCAGCAATGGTGCCCAGGCCTGGACTCCAGGATAGAAAGGCTGACGTGGAGAATGTCAGGGATTGAAGCTGGTGGCATTTCCCAAAGCGGCGCCTAAGTACACTGAACCATATTCTGGGGGAAAGGACTATGCTCTTGCATGGTTTGGGGAAGGGTTGGGATAGGGTGAAAAAGCTTTCTCTCCTGCAGGCCTTTTCAGAGCCTTTAACACATAATCACACATTTTGGAGCTCCGAGATGGGAGCTATGGAAAGCAGTGTTGCACAAACTTCTTTGAACACAAAATCTCCTTTTTTCTTGGAGCATTTCAACAGCCTGCTGTTCCCCACAAGATACTATATGCATCTTATTATTAGAACAGGCTTTCTGGGCCTTCCTGCAGGTCACATCAACCCCGAGTCCCAAAGTTCTTTGCTGACTGGATGAATCAAGAAGACATTAACTGGAGGGGAGCGCTAATTCCCTAGAAAGTCAAAGCTGAAAGAACCTTATAGAGGGCAGCCCAGCTTCTACGTATGGAGTAACTGAAGCCCAGAGCAATCCAGCAATGTGTTTGGAGGGGCGACACCAGAGGCAGGCAGGGAGATGACTTTAACACTCTGGGAGGGGTTCTGGTGGTCTGAGTGGACCACACTCTGCCTAGCATGTGTTGCTTTTGTTAACAATGCACACTTCCTTGGGCCACAACCTAACCCTAACTTTGCTCCTAACACTAGCCCCCTGAGTGGAAACCTCCAAAGGAGAGAGTCCTGGGAATCTGCCCTGTCAACAGTTCTCCCAGGGAAATTGGATTATTAGCCAAACTGGGGAGACATTGAGGATGGGCAAGGAGAGGGGATACTCTCATTTATTAAGTGCCAGTATTCTGGGCTTGTTATGGGCACAATATCATTTAATCCCGACAACACTCTCGGGGACATATATATTAATACCCCATTTTATATATGGGAAACTGAGGCTGAGAGGAGCCAGGGATTACAACCAACTCCAAAGCCCTCAGTCCCCTTATCAGATCTCTTGGGAAGGAGGCAGTGGGAACAGAAAAGCCAGGCCCTCTTGAAGGGAAAATGGGACAAGCTTGGGCTTCGGCTGGCTGGGGCGGAAGGAGCCAGGGCATCCTTCCTATCTTTGGAGTTTGGGGGCCCAGGAGCATGGTGGAGTCAGAGAGGGAACCTGGTTTAAGAAGGAAGATGTTCAGCCTTTGCAGGGCTCCAGGCTGTGGCAGGCCCTGGGGTTAGAGACTGTGGCAGCCCGAATAATGGCCCCCAAAGAGGTCTGCATCCCAATCTCTGGAAAGTGACTAAGTAAGCTTTCATGGCAAAGGAGAATTAACATTGCAGATGGAAGTAAGGTTGCTCATCGGCTGACCTTAACACAGGGAGATGATCCTCAATGACCTGGGTGGGCTCAATGTCACAATGACGCAAGGGTCCTTAAAAGTGGAAGAGAGGGGCGTCTGGGTGGCTCAGTCGGTTAAGCGACTGCCTTCGGCTCAGGTCATGATCCTGGAGTCCCGGGATCGAGTCCCGCATCAGGCTCCCTGCTCAGCAGGGAGTCTGCTTCTCCCTCTGACCCTCCCCCCTCTCATGCTCTCTCTCTATCTCATTCTCTCTCTCAAATAAATAAATAAATAAATCTTTAAAAAAAAAATGTGGAAGAGGGATGGGGCACCCGGCTGGCTCAGTCAGTAGAGCATGCGACTCTTGATCATGGGGTGGTAAGTTCGAGCCCCACATTGGGTGTAAAGATTATTTTATTTTATTTTTTTAAAGATTTTATTTATTTATTTGACAGAGAGAGACACAGCAAGAGAGGGAACACAAGCAGGGGGAGTGGGAGAGGGAGAAGCAGGCTTCCTGCTGAGCAGGGAGCCCGATGCGGGGCTCGATCCCAGGACCCTGGGATCATGACCTGAGCCGAAGGCAGACGCTTAACGACTGAGCCACCCAGGTGCCCTAAAGATTAACAAAGGGGGAAAAAGGAGAAAAAAGGAGAAAGAGTGGAAGCGGGAGGCAGAAGAGGTCAGAATAGCGTAAGGTGAGGATTGACCTGACATTGCTGGCTTTGCAGAGGGAAAAAGGCACCACAAACCAAGGTCTGTGGGTGGCTTCTAGGAGCTGGACAAAGCAAGGAAATTAAGGGGACAGGGCAGGGGGTAGGGGGGCATTGGAGAGGTAGCTGCAGCAGCAGGGATAACAACAAGGAAATGGATTTTCCACCTAGAGCCTCCAGAAAGGAGCGCAGTCCTGCTGACCCCAGTGAGACCTGAGTTAGACGTCTCACCTACAGAGCTGTGAGAGGCTAAATATGCGTTGTGTCACAGGTCAGATTCCCAAGAGGAAGAGGCTGATGGTCTAACCTGGGTACAGGGCAATGACCGCTTGTCCTGGAGCTGTGTTGGCCAGGCCAGGGTACGTTTGAAATTAGGCTTTATGCCTGTTTGGGGGTGGCTTGGGAAGCCAAAGGAGATTCTGGAGGGCTTTGGTGTAGCCACCGGAAGAAGGGGCTTCCATCCCAGGTAGGCAGAAACAACAAGTATCCACCCTCAGTCAGCTCTGTTCTCTGCACAACTGCTCTTTTGCTTCTAATTCCGCCCAACCCCTTCACTGCCCTGGGCCTGTTTAACTTCGCTGGCTCTGCGTTTGTGGCTCACAGGCACAGGGCTACAGTCTACCTACAGGGAAAGGGCCATTCACCTGACATTCAAGGCCCAGGATGACTTTCCCCAATCTCATGGGCTTCCTACCCCTTCAACTGCCTGCCACCCACTTCCTCTAGTAAACCTTTATCCCATTCTGCCTTTTGCCACCTGTTGAAATCCACCTCAGTCCCGTCCTCCAACGTGGGGCAACAAGGAAGGATAAGCAGCTCCTGAATCAAGAGTCAGGGCTCTGGAGTCAGCCTTGCCCCTGAGTTGCCTTAATACAAGTTAAGTGCAAGTTAAGACCCATTTCTGGGTCTTAGTTTCCCCATCTATAAAACAGGACAAGAATCCCCACTCTGCCTCCCTCCTGGTGCACATGAGGATCAAGTGAGCTGGGCGGGGAAAGCACTGTGAGGCTTGATGTCCCCTAGTATCCCTCCCACCCTAGGCCCAGGCCCTTGTGACAGCGGGAGCTTAGGAAATGTGGGCTGAAGTGAAGGGGAAATCCAGTTTAGCAAGACCTGTGGGTACAGAGGCCCTGGCCCCACCAGTGACTCAGCAGGGCTGGGCCCTTGGGAGAAAAGTGCTAGAAAGTCAGGCATTCCATTTCCTTGTAGGATCAGTCTAAGATATGGGGGTGGGGGGAAGGGCAGAGCACCTGCAAGAGGGGATTTTAGGAACCTCTAACCAGGGTCAGGGAATGGGGCTTCTCTGCTTGGGCAGGGGTTGGATTCGAGTCCACCTGTCAGCTGGGAGACCTTGAACAAGTCACTTGTCTAACTGAATCCCAGCTTCTTGCTGCATAAAATAAGACTTGCGTTCATGAAATAAGATCTTGGGAAACATGCCATGTTCTCTTTCCTCTTTCTGCTTTCCTCACTTCTCCTGTCTCAACGCCCCATGGTCCATCATGCTTCAGAGGAGGTCACACGCTGTGCCCTTGAGCTTTGGAAGCCCGTCCCAGAAATCCCTTGGCCAGTGCCTGATGCTCTGCCATCAGTGCTGCCCTTTTGAGTTAAGCATTGCCCCGTGCACCGATCCTTGAGCTTCAATTTTTTCTTGAATCCATTTATCCTTTCTTATAATAGAAATGTGGGTGGAGGAGGGATGGGGCAAGGACATTAAAAGGAGAAATAGGGCTGCCTCAGGTCCCACCTCCATGATCATTCCATTTCCCTCGCTCCTGACGGAGGAGCTGAGCAAGTGCCTGGGGCGATTCCCCTGGCAGTGAGGACACGGCTCAGTGCTCCACCTCCCCGGAGGGCATGGAGGGCACGGAGGGCTGACTACAAGCCAAGTCAGCATCATTTGCATAGCACTCCCATGACTTAGTGGCTTCATTGCTGGTGCTAATGACAGGGGCCTGAGGAGAGCTGACAGCTGCACTCCTTCTCCCAATGTGAGCTAAACAACTCCCTTTGCTCAACCACTTACTAGCTACGGCCCTGGGAAAGTTTCTGAGTCTCCCTGTGCCATCTAGAAAGTGGGCACAACCCCGGTGAGTTGTCACAGAGTGGTGGTGAGGAATACGTGAGATGACACCTGTAAGGTGCTTAGAGGGTGGCCTGGCAGCTGGGAAGTACTTGGTTGTCATCATCATCGTCAACATCATCATTCTTCCTTTTTTGCCAGGCCCCGTGCAGGCTTCAGGTGTCACAGAAATGAGTCAGTCTTAGTTTGTCCCCCAGCTGGGTTCAGGCTCTAGTGGAGGAGACACACCCCGCTGAGCCCTGAGCAGAGATCTGTGTGTGACCGAGAACAGTGGCCCTAGAGTTGTGCAACAAGGTGCCCTACCCTGAGGAAGAAGAGTCTGGCACAAGGCAGAATTGACGAGGCTTAGGAGAGAGATATGCCCGGGGACAAGGCAGGGGTGCCCTTTGGGCCTCCCCCCAATCTCTTTCTTCTTTAGAATGGCCTCCTGCAACTGTTCCCCATGTGAGACGTGGCCCCTTGCCTCTATGCCTTTGCACATTGTCCCCTCTGGCCCTTCTAAACTCACCCCAGCATTCCTTCCTTCAGGAACTTTCCCTGACTGACCCTGGTCTGATTTGGCCCCTGGGTTCCCATAGCCCCCTGGTTTACCATGAAATTCCTTGAGGACAGGGATGCAACTTGTTCACCATGTATTGCCCAGTTCTAGCACACAGTAGGTGCTCAGTTAACAGACGTAATGTAGGAGAGGGAAAGTGTGTATCAAAAGTCTTGACTGTAGGGGCGCCTGGGTGGCTCAGTTGTTAAGCGTCTGCCTTTGGCTCAGGTCATGATCTCAGGGTCCTGGGATCGAGCCCCGCATCGGGCTCCCCGCTCAGCGGGAAGCCTGCTTCTCCCTCTCCCACTCCCCCTGCTGTGTTCCCTCTCCCGCTGTGTCTCTCTCTGTCAAATAAATAAATAAAATCTTTAAAAAAAAAAAAGTCTTGACTATAAAGTTTTATTTTTCTCAAATAACAAAAAAGCAGGCAGTTGCTGGCAAGGGCCTGGCAGCTCAACAATGTCCCTGCATTTGCTTTGGCTTTTCCTCATGGTCACAAGGTGGCCACTGTTGCTCCTGCCATCACATTCATGTTCAAGGAAGGAAGGAGAGGCAAGACACAGCACCAGCACTGTTGGCTTCTTTTGTCAGGAGAAGAAAACCCTTCCCAGAACCCCAGCCAACTTCAGCTACAAGAGAGGCTGACAAAACAAGTATCTAACTGGAGCTGGAAGAACAAAATTGCAGTTTCATTAACAAGAAAGAAAGGCAGTGGTGCTGGGGGAAGGAGGATTAAGGGAGTAGGGTAAGGAGGGTGGGTATTGGCTAGGCAACTAGCGCAGGGCTTCATGAAGGAGGTGGCATTTGAGCTGTGCCTTCAAGGTCAGATACAATTTTGACGATAAGAAAGAATGGCCTAGGGGTGTCTGGGTGGCTCAGTTGTTAAGCGTCTGCCTTCGGCTCGGGTCCTGATCCCAGGGTCCTGGGATTGAGCCCTGCATCAGGCTCCCTGCTCAGCAGGAAGCTTGCTTCTCCCTCTCCCACTCCCCCTGCTTGTGTTCCCTCTCTCGCTGTGTCTCTCTCTATCAAATAAATAAATAAAATCTTTAAAAAAAAAAGAAAGAATGGCCTAGGTCTGGAGGCCTGAAATCATCTCCTCTGGCATTTATTCCACACCTGCTCTATACCAAACATTGTTCTAAGTGCTTTACACGTTTTAATACATGCCATTTTAACAACACTATGAGATAAGCACTATTACTGTCCCCATATTACAGATGAGGAAACTGAGACAGCAAGAGGTTAAGTAATTTGCTCAAGATCCCACAACCAGGAGTGTTAGATAGGATCCAAGCCCAGTTGGTCCACCTCTGAGGCACAAGGAAGGCTATTACCTTGCCAAGGTCTTGGTAGATTAAGAGTAGATTCTGTACCAAAAGCAAACGAACAAACATACAAAAAACCCAAACTCATAGATGCAGAGAATGGATTGGCAGTTGCCAGAGGTGGGGGTTGGGGATGGCCAAAATGGGCAGTCAAAAGGTACAAACTTCCAGTAATAAAAGAAATAAGTCATGGGGATGTAATGTACAACGTGGTGACTATAGTTACTAATATGGTATTGCAGGGGGTGCCTGGGTGGCTCAGTCAGTTAAATGTCCAACTCTTGGTTTTGGCTGGGGTCATGATCTCAGGGTTGTGGGATTGAGCCCTGTGCAGGGCTCTGGGCTCAGCGTGGAGTCTGCTGGAGATTCTCTCTCTCTCCCTTTGCCTCTGCCCCTCCCCCTGCTCACGCATGTGCACATGCATGCACTCTCTCTAAAATAAATGAATAAGTATTTTTATTTACTTATTTTAGAGAGAGAGAGAGAGCATGAGTAGGGGGAAGGGGCAGAGAGAGAAGCAGGCTACCCGCTGAGCAGGGAGCTTGATGTGGGACTCAATCCCAGGACCCTGGGATCATGACTTGAGCCGAAGGCAGACGCTTAACTGACTGAGCCACCATTGCCCAATAAATAAATCTTTAAAAATAATCATTATAGGGTATTCCATATTTGAAAAGTTGCTGAGAGAATAGATCTTAAAAGTTCTCATGATAAGAAAAAGAATTTGTAACTATGTATGGGAATAGGTGGGAACTAGACTTATTGTGGTGATCATTTCACAATGTAGAGAAATATTGAATCCTTATGTTGCACACCTGAAACAAATATAATATTATATGCCAATTATATTGCAATAAAAAATTTTAATACAATTAAATTTTTTAAAAAGTAGATTCTCTAGACCAGTGGTTCTCAAGTGGGGGTGATTTTCGCCCCCAGGGGACATTTTGGTAATGTCTGGAGACATTTTTGATCGTCACAACTGGCTGGGGGATGCCACTGTCATCGAGTGGGAGGCTTGACATCTCACAATGCATACAATGGCAAAGAATCATTGGTCCCAAATGCCAGGAGTGTTGCGGTTGAGAACCCTAATCTAAACTAATCAGAGTAGTGAAGCTATTCCTTCTCCCAGTTGAGGACTTAGACTCAGAGCTGAGAGAAGAAATAGGGGAGACTTTTAAATGAACTGTGCAACTCAGTTATGTTGCTGTAACAAATAGACCAGATCACGGTGCTCAAATAAGAGAGAAGCTTATTTCCTGAGCACGTAGCTGATCAGAAGCAGATTCAGGTGGTTAGGCAGCTCTGTGCATGAGGCCTGGCAAGACTTAGATTTCCTTTTGACTTCTTGCTCAGGAATTCCCTGGGGTATTAGCTTGTTTTGCATGATTGAGGTGGTTCACCACCCCCACCCTACCCCCGTCCAGTCTGGGAGTCTGCCGCTCCAGCAAACACAAAAGGAGGAAAGAGGAAGTGGAAAGGCAAGCAGAAGTTGTTATGTCCAGAGCTGACACCCGGCTGTATCGCCTGTGAAAGCAGATGGTTAAAGCTTTAGGAATTTTGGGAGCCAAAGATTGTTAAACCCAACCATTATTAAATTAGAGAAATGTACAATTAAATAAATTCTATTAAAAACAAAGTTAATATGTACTCAAAAGGTATCACTTCCTGATTTATTTTGCTACCTTCTGCTATTACCTAGGTACTTGAGATTTTCATACCTGGTTTATCTGTATGGTAGAAATAGCGCATGGTGTGTTCTATGGCCCAGCACTTCCCAACTTCTCACTCCACGACCTCACGCTGGTAGTTGGAAATCAGCCACAGTGGGAGTGTTTACACCGTAGAAATCGGTAAACTGCAAATCAGAGCTCGATGGTTTGTTCTGTGGATTGTCTGCGTTTTAGAAAGTGATCAAGGGACGCCTGGGTGGCTCAGTCGGTTAAGCGTCTGCCTTCGGCTCAGGTCATGATCCCCGGGTCCTGGGATCGAGTGCCACATCGGACTCCCTGCTCCGCGGGGAGCCTGCTTCTCCCTCTGCCTCTGCCTCTCTCTCTCTCTGTTTCTCATGAATAAATAAATAAAATCTTAAAAAGAAAGAAAGAAAGAAAGTGATCAAGAAAACACTAATAGGGAGCCTGGGTGGCTCAGTCGGTTAAGCGTCTGCCTTCGGCTCAGGTCATGATCCTGGAGTCCCGGGATCGAGTCCCGCATCGGGCTCCCTGCTCAGCAGGGAGCCTGCTTCTCCCTCTAACCCTACCCCCCTCTCATGTACTCTCTCTCTCTCTTATTCTCACTCTCTCAAAATAAATAAATCTTAAAAAAAAGAAAACACTAATAATGCAGATTGAACCTAAAAATTGCATTGCACCTGCAGCCATTACATTGTGAGTAGCAGAAAAAGTTGAGAAAATACTCTTCCAGAATTTGAAAACTGATTCGATTCAGCATTGCTCATCTCACTGGCAAACTATGACAAGAAATGCCTTAGTTGATTCACTTTTTTCTTATCCGTTAAGGTGAAAGAAAACAGCAGCTAACATTCACACTGGGAATACTCTGGTTTATCAATGATGTCAGCAACTTTTTTGCTGAATCTGGTAGTAATAAAAAATGTATAGTAGTCTGATTTTGTGCCCCTGTTATTGGTAATGGACTTAGAAACACTGATAATGGGTTTTGGGGTGTATTAAACAGAATGTGGGTTCTGGAGTGTCTCCGTAAAATAGGGATAATGAAATGTACCTTGCAGGGTTATTTTAAGAGTCAAATGAGACAATGTTTGGGGAAGTTTTGTTGTCTAGAAACTACAATTCAACTGTGAGGAGCCATGAATCCCAATTCCTACCTGACTGGTTTGTGAGCAGGCTCAGATAAGCCCTTAGTAAAACCCATGAAGGTCTACACTGAGACAAGATATGGGCATATTACATTTATAAGTACTTACGGAAAAATCATTGGCGATTTTTAAAAACTTTTTTAGATTTTATTTATTTATTTGTTTGTTTGTTTGAGAGATTGAGAGAGTGAGCATGTTCAAAGGGGAAGGGCAGAGGGAGGGGGAGAGAGAATCTCAAGGAGACCCCACACTGAGTTCGGACCCAAGGCAGGGCTCAATCCCATGACCCTGAGACCCCAACCCAAGCCAAAATCAAGAGCCAGACACTCAACAGACTGAGCCACCCAGGCGTCCCTACTGGCAATTTTATTATAACAAAAACAATATTGTTAAAAATTTAGAAAATGTAAAGTAAAAATCAGAAGCTAAAAAATACCCATAATACCACCACCCAGAGATAACCACTATTTATATTTTGATACAGCTCCAATAACTATTAACTCAGGATCATGTGTGTTTATTTGGACCCCCACCTGTGCCCTGAGACTCCTCAACAAGATCATGTTGAAGAAAGTCCCAGACATCATTTAATTTCATCATAAAAACTTCAGTATCCTTACATTTAAGGACACTTCAAATCAATATAACCTCAATATAAATATCACACCTAAAAAAATACTCTGGTGGAGGATGTTTATAATGAGGGGAGGCCATATGTGTTTGGGGCTAGGGGGCATGTTGGTTATCTCTGTTTGTACCTTCCACTCAATTGTGCTGTGAACCTCAAACTGCTCTAAAAACTAAAAATAAGTTATTAATATTATCAAAAGATGATCCACTATTCAAATTTCCCTGTGTATTCCTTTTTTTTTTTTTGTAAGTTGTGCTCTTGTACTTTTAAATATTGGGTGTTTGTCTTTTTCTTCTTTGTTTGCCAAGGTCTTTATATGTTAAGGGGATTAACTAAGGTGGTACTAATTACTTACTTCTTATTGTTATTCCTCCAGGGAAAACCATGGAGACATCAGGACCCTCCTCCCAGACTCCAGATCACAGTCGAGTCCATGGAGAAACAGAAGATCTAGACTGTATGTTTGCCTTCTCTCACCCTCTGGGCAAAGCCACATGGGAGGTAGAATCCAGCAATGGGTGGAACAGAAGAAGACCTTGCTCCCCTCATGTGGCACAATGGCTCAAGTCACAGTTGAATCCTCTAGAGAAATAATGTTTTACACACACACACACACACACACACACACACGCTTGGTCCAGTCTGTCCCCTAGAACTTTCTAGCTTTGGGGACCTTCAGTAGCTCCCCACATCCCAAGGGGGATCTGGAGGCTTGGGCTGGCACTGGGGAGGGTCCTCAGAAGGCGGGAAGGTTCCTGTGCTACTCCACAATTGGGGATGAGAAGGTTCACTTGACCAGATCATCCCTGCCATGTAATTTAGAGTGAATCTTAAGTTGGCCACTATTGTACACAGTCTGGTGGACTCTGGGCAGGATGGGGGGCTTAGAAGCCCATCTCTGGTTTCCACATTCAGAGAAATTTATGCCTTGGGCCTTCCTTGAGCCCCTGGGGCCTCTGAGAGCTTGGATCTCCTGCACCTTCCATTGGCCCTACTTTTTTGGGGAAAGTGTCCCAGAGAATCCAGTCATTCCTGGCCCCCAAGGCCAAGTAGATGCCTGGGGAGGTCTTGTTGGTCTCTGGGGTGGGAAGGGGCAAGAAGCACTCAAGAAACTTTTCTGTGTGTGCCTCCCAGATGAAGAGACGGATTTCCACAAGTCAGACAGGGAGGCTGGACTCCTTTCTCATGAACAACCCAAGAGAGACGAGTCTTCTACCTCCTTCTCCTCTTCCTCCCTGTCATCCTGCTCTTCCTCAGGTACAGAATATTAATACATATGTATATATTCACAATATTATCCAAGAAAAGCATTTACATGGAAAAGCAACGCCCCATAATCTCCCACCTTGATACTTTAATTCTATTTTTCCGTATCCCCTTCCAGACTGCATCTATCAGTACACATAACTTGTATATAGTTATAACTACCAGACAGACAATTTTGTCCTCTGTTTAAAATGTTTTGCTACCGTATCCTGGGCATTCTGACAGGTTATTCCGTAATATCTTGGCAGCTAATTTTCATGCTTACCAAAAGGTCCCTCAAGCGGCTGCATCTCCTGTAAAGTAACATTGAGGTTTATCAGGAGCAGTCTGGTGTTGAACCCAATGCATCTGTCTCCTCAAGCAGCCTGCCTAAGTCCAAATCCTTCTTTTGACACTCACAAGCTATGTGTCCTTGGGTAAATTGCTAAACCCTATATGCCTTGGGGTCCTCATCTGGAGGTTGGGGATGGTAACAGAAGTTACTACCTCATGGGATTATTGTGAGGATTACCTTCTTTACACTTGTCAAGTCTTAGCACCCATCACGTAGTAAAAGCTCTAAAAAACAACTGTGAAGATTATCCCCCAACAGTGCACCCCAATGTTTATAGCAGCAATGTCCACAATAGCCAAACTATGGAAAGAGCCCAGACATCCATCGACAGATGAATGGATAAAGAAGATGTGGTATATGTATACATTGGAATATTATGCAGCGATCAAAGAGATGAAATCTTGCCATTTGCAATGACATGGATGGAACTAGAAGGTATTATGCTAAGCGAAATAAGTCAGTCAGAGAAAGACAATTATCATATGATCTCACTGATATGAGGCATTTGAGAAACAAGACAGAGGATCATAGGGGAAGAGAGGGAAAAATGAAACAAGACAAAACCAGAGAGGGAGACAAACCATAAGGGACTCTTAATCTCAGGAAACAAACTGAGGGTTGCTGGAGTGGTGGGGGGTGGGAGGGATGGGGTGGCTGGTGATGGACATTGGGGAGGGTATGTGCTATGGTGAGCGCCGTGAATTGTGTAAGACTGATGAATCACAGATCTGTACCCCTGAAACAAATAATATATTATATGTTAATAAAAAAAAAAAAGAAAAAAAGATGATCCTCCAACCTTCCACCAGTTTACCATGCTCGTAAGCAACCTTGCTCAAAGGTTTTTACTTTTTGAATTTTTGGCATAAACTGTGTTCTCGGGATCAATTCTCCACAAGTCCTTCAGTGGGTTAACAGGAAATGAATATCTCCCATTGGGCCTTGATTACAAATCGCCATATTATTCTCCAATAGAAAGCAGAATGTCCTTTCATTTTTATTCTCTTAATTCAAAATGTTAGGCTGAATGGATAGCACCAGCAGTGTCATGCCTGGCATTTATTGAGCACTTACTATGGGCTATGTACTGTTCCAAGCACTTTACATGTAATAATTAAGTTCATTCTCATAGAGACCCATTGAGGAAGGTGCTATTATTATTCCCATTTTACAGGTGAAGAAACTGAGGCACGGGGAGGCTGACCTGCTGTCAGAGGGCTCAGTAACCAGCTTGGGATCCCTGGAGGTCTTTCCGGGACTGGGGAGCCTAAGGGGTGGGCTCTGGTCTACTCTTTCACCAGAATGCCTGCACTAAGATCTGCTTTACGGAGTGGGCTTGGGCCTGAGGTTTTATTTGGGGGAAGAATTCTCAGGCTAAATCCTAAAAAATGCTTACAAAGCCCTGGCCTCACATCCTCACATTGCAAATGATGAGACTGAAACTCAATACTATAAAATCTATGCTTATTTCTCCAGACAGAGGAGAGTGAGTGATTGGTGGGTCCAGTGGGTTTATTTGTAGTCCTCATGAGACTGGAGAGGAAGCCACTGCCCTTATTATTTTTTTCTTTTAAAGATTTTATTTATTTCTTTGAGAGAGAGAGGGAGAGACAGAGAGCTCAAGCACGGGGAGGGGTAGAGGAAGAGACAGAAGCAGACCCCCCCTGCTGATCAGGGAACCTAATATGGGGCTTGATCCCAGGACTCTAGGATCATGACTCAAGCCAAAGGCAGACGCTTAACCGACGGAGCCACCCGGGTACCCTGCCACTGCCCTTATTAAAAAGTACAATTGACCCTTGAACAACATGGGGTCTAGGGACCCTGACTCCCCATGCAGTTGAAAATCTGCATATAACTTTTGACTCCCCCCAACTACTAAAGCCTTCTGTTGACTGGAAGCCTTACCGAAAACATAAACAGTGATTGCTACATATTCTGTATCTTGCATGTATGATATATTGTATTCTTACAATAAAGTATGCTAGAAAATAAAAAGTTATTAAGAAAAGGAAGAGAACATACATTTATAGCACAGTGAGGTGACAAATCTGCGTGTAAGTGGACCCGTGCAGTTCAAACCCGTATTGTTCAAGAGTGGACCATATATAAACCCATCCCCTGTTAGGGTTAGCCCTGAAAGAAGAGCTTCCAGGTGCAAGGGGGCTTTTGCCTGTCCTTTTGTTTCTCCTCCCTGGGTGGGAGGTGACATTCTGTCTTCCGATTGTGGTTGACCCTCAGGGGCGCTGCTCCCCTACAAATGTTCTCCCCCAAGTGTGGCTATGAGCCCCTTCCCTCAGGTCTCCACAGCACACATAGGGACTACCTGTAGTTAGCAAAACAGAACACCAGGAAAAAACAGCAAGAAAATCAACAGAAGCACAGAGACATACTGATATCAGGATTCAAATCTCTGATCCACAATGGGTTGGCCTGCTGCTAGAACTCAGACCCTGCCCATTCTTTGGGCTTAGATGGCTCCCAAGGCCCCAAGCCTGGTTGGGTAGCTCACTGCAGCCCCAGCCCTCCTCCACACTCAGGACCCGAACTCATACTCTAGCATCCAGTACTGCTCTCCCTACATTTCTTTTTGTTTTCACTGTATCCTGTTATTTTTTAATTAAAACTTTTTATTGTGAGAGGTGCCTGGGTGGCTCAGTCAGTTGGGCGGCCAACTCTTGATTTTGGCTCAGGTCATGATCTCAGGGTCATGAGATCAAGCCCCATGTCAGGCTCTACTCTGAGCACAGAGCCTGCTTAAGATTCTCCCTCTCCCTCTCCCTCTGTCCCTCCCCCTGCTCATGTGCACTCTCTCTCTCTCTCTCTCAGCAAAACAAAACAAAACAAAACAAACTTTTTATTGTGAAAGATTACACATAGGAACACTGTAGAAAATGTGGAGTATATAAGGAAGTTAAAAGAATAAGAAAATCATCCTTTGCTCTGTCACCCAGATATAACCACTAAACTCATATTAGTGTGTTTCCTTACATTGACTCAATAAATATTTATTGAGCACCAGCTATGTGCCAGGCTCTGGGATGGATACTGGGGGCACCAACAACAAAGTGTGACTCCTTCTGCCAGGGTTAATTTTTTAAGTGACTGAATTAGAGTGTACATACAAAAGTTGTCCTCGTTTTAGACAACATATAATTCTATAATGCCTTTTATAAAAAATACTCTTGATCTCAGCTCAGGTCTTGATTTCAGGGTCGTGAGTTCAAGTCCCACATTGAGCTCCATGCTGGGCATGGAGCCTACTTAAAAAAAGTTATATAAGGGGCGCCTGGGTGGCTCAGTCCTTAAGCGTCTGCCTTCCGCTCGGGTCATGATTCCGGGGTCCTGGGATCAAGCCTCATGTCAGGTTCCCTGCTCAGCGGGAAGCCTGCTTCTCCCTCTCCCACTCCCCCTGCTTATGTTCCCTCTCTTGCTGTGTCTCTCTCTGTCAAAATAAATAAAATCTTTAAAAAAGTTATATATTATGAATAAACCATAGAGAAAGCTAAAATATAATGTTCATTTGTATGTTGATGGAGGCAGATAGAATTTGGAGTAATTTTTGCTTTCATTTTCTGTATTGTTTGAGATTTTGCAAAATGCAATGAAAAAGCCTTTTATTTTAAAGATTTTTATTTATATTTGAGCGAGCACGAGAGAGAGAGAGAGAGAGAGAGAGAGAGAGAGCCCACAAGCAGGGGGAGTGGCAGGCAGAGGGTGAAGCAGGCTCCCCACTGAGCAAGGATTCCTGATCCGGAACTTGATCCCAGGACTCTGGGATCATGACCTGAGCCGAAGGCAGACACTGAGCTACCAGGCACCCGAAAAAGCCTTTTTTTTTTTTTTAACACTGATTAATATTTATAAAATACAGAAAAGAAGAAAATAGAAGCCAACCAAAATCCTATCTTCTGAGATAAATACTGCTGTTGTAATCTTGACGTACTTCTTGATACCTTTTTCTCTGTATCTAGCTGAGATCACGTGCACTGATTTTAAAGCAGTTAACTGGCTTCCTGGAAATTTGAAATTTATCCACGATTGAGTAGGAGTTTCCCAAGCACACTGAGGGACATTAGCCCTGGTGGGAGCCATCTTGGTCATCCTAAGGAAAAGGGAGTCCTCTGGACCTGAAACCCGGAACTTCCTGCAATGCTGACTGTCCAAGAGTGCAAATAAATCTGTCATTCTTCAAGTCTTGATCAAGCTCCTCCTTCAGGCACCTTTAGATGAGTGAGGACCCGGGCCTTGTCCTTCAGGAGCTCAAATGGTTGGAGACATGAACACCACCACCACTGGCCCTCATGCCCACCATGTCAAGTACAGACAGTTGATACTATAGTAACCCCAGACGAGGGAGGGTCAAGATGAGCGTGAGCTGGGGCAGTTGGAAAAGCCTTCCTACCCCTTAATCTTCAAGATAAAGGAGACAAATGGGAAGGGCCTTCCAGGTGGGAACAGAGTCAGCATGATATGGGGACACAGAGATGACACAGCCGTGTGCTTGTAATATGATACCTCGGATGACCTTGTCTTATCTTCATGAAAGCAGCAGTGGAAATATTAAATGATTTGTTCAAGATCACACAGAAAGTTTATGGCAGATCTCCTACCCCTCCCATCCCCCAAAGACCTCTCTTTCCTCCAGACCTTCTCATATAGGCTAAATTCTGAGAACACCAGAACCAATGTATTTCAGGCTCGTTCCAGACTGAGGTTCTCCTACAGCTTGTGTTTGTTCTCTGCAGAGAGCAGTGATGAGGACCAGCACCCAGGAGTAACTGGACAACGTCAGCAAAGCCAGGGGGCGGGACAACCCCCCGGGACAGCTCACCTGGTAGGCAGTAGGCCTTGCCCTTTCTCCTTTGCCCTCCCCCCACAGCTCACCGTTGAGTCTCAGCAGGACCGAGCGTGCCTGCGTGAGGATGTTCCTCATGGCATTGTTTATAGTAGGGTGCCGGTAGCAAGCAGCCAAATGTCCGACACCAGCAAAGTACAGCCTGTCCTGCCTACAGCTCTATTCTTCACATATCTCTGAAGTGAAAAAGAAATATGTCAAATCATATGATTCGTTTGACCTCATACATACTCTAAAAATTCACACGTATGTGGTGATGAGTATGATGGGAAGGAAAAATAGCAAAATGTTAGTAGTGGTTATCTCTGGATGGTTAAATGATGGGTGATTTTTGTTTTCACTCTTTTGACCTGGTCCTATACTATAAATATTATACAGTGAGCATGTTCTATTTTGACAACCAGGAAAAGAATTTTGGAAAAATAAAAATTTTAAATAAACTGTGGCCTAAATGGATTGTGGCAAGAAAAGAGCATGGGGGAGGGGCGCCTGGGTGGCTCAGTCGTTAAGCGTCTGCCTTTGGCTCAGGTCATGATCCCAGGGTCCTGGGATCGAGCCCCACGTCGCGCGTCGGGCTCCCTGCTCGGCAGGAAGCCTGCTTCTCCCTCTCCCACTCCCCCTGCTTGTGTTCCCTCTCTCGCTGTGTCTCTCTCTGTCAAATAAATAAAATATTTAAAAAAAAAAAAAAGAGCATGGGGGAAAGAGCCTGGATTAATCCCTAGAACAGAACCTGGCACACATGAGATGCTGAATAAATGCTGCCCTTGAAGCTGGAGTTGAGTTCTGGGTTCTGTTTCTGAAGATAAAAGTGATGAGGGGGCGCCTGGGTGGTGCAGTTGGTTAAGCATCCAATTCTTGGTCTCAGCTCATGTCATGATCTCATGGGTGGTGAGATGGAGCCCCACTGCTGGCTCCACGCTCAGTGGGGAGTCTGCTTTAAGATTCTCCCCCTCTGCCCCTCCCCCCACTGTGCATGTGCTCGTGCACGTTCTCGCTCTCTCTCAAATAAATAAATCTTTTTAAAAAAGGGATTAGGATTGCAGGCTTGGGTGTCAGATCTGGGTTTGAACCCTGGAATTTCCACTTACTGGCTGTGTGACCTTCAGGGAATAATTTAACTTTGTGAACCTCAGTTTCCTTACCCATAAAATGGGGGAGGGAGAGGTACGAATACCTTCTTCATAGGATTTCTGTAAGGATCTAGTGAAATATTAAATATAAATTACTTAGTTCCATATTGATACCTAGTAAGTGCACAATAAATGGCAACTCTTTTAATGACTTTGAAGGAGGCCCAGGTCCACTTAGACCCTCAATTCTTTTTCAGGAAACTGACCACAGTCACCTCTGAGTGTGTGTGGGGAGTTAGAAAGGGTAAAGGGAAAGTACTTGTAAGGCTGCCTTGCCTCTTGAGGACTGCCTGGCTCACCCCCAGCACAAACAAGGACCATGTTACTTTTTAAGGCTTCAGATGTGCAGGAGATGGAAGCTGCCCTGGGGTGCTGTGATGGGGAGAGCTGACTAAAGGGGGTTGTCTCCACTCAGGTGCTGAGCATGAGGAGCCTGACCTTTTGAAGGATGAGCTTCAGCTCTATGGAGGTAAGTCACTGTCCAGTGGCTTTGGTGAAAATGGAATTACACAAAGGACATGAGGGCTTTGGGCTTTGTTGGACAGAAACAAGTTCATGAGGGTGTTTCATGGCCGAAAAGTGCTAGGAAAATATAGGAGATATGGCAAGAAAAATGGTCAGAACATTGGCAAATGGGGATGAAAGCAAGCATTTTCTGCTTTGGTGAGCCTGTCCCGGAATCTCTTCTGAACTATAACCTTGACTTGCAGGGCGACTTAGTTCAGTCACCCGATCTTTCTGGGCCTGAGCTTCCCAGCCAGCAAAATGGAACATGATTAGCACCCACTGTCTTGGAATAGTGGGGTGCACAGGAAAATTAAGGATCTCATCTCAAAAAAACTCATGTTATGGAATAATTATCTCCAGGCTTCGTGATTATTACAGCAAGGAGATATAAACATTATGGCACTTTGCTTGGAAGCACTTTGATGAAATGGGGACAATTTGTAAGAATGAACCAGTTAGCCAAAAAGCCTAACAAATGCATACTGCAGTTAAGAAAACCCACTTAACTTTGTTTAATACAGGGGGTATCTGGCTGGCTCAGTTAGTGGAGTGTGTGACTCTTGATCTTGGGGTTGTGAGTTCAAGCCCCATGTTGGGTATAGAGATTCCTTGAAAAAAAATCTTCATTTTGTTTAATCCAACATTTCTATAATTTACATAGTCTCCTAACACCTGATAATAACCCAAGAATCAACAAGAAACACATACACATTCTAAGAAATGTAAATGAAATATTTTAATTTCTGCATCAAGATATTACCCATGGCTGCCTCTGGGTGGTAGCCTTGTGAGTAATAGTTACACTGTTTTATTTGCTTAACTGAATTTTCTGATTTTCTTTCTTCCTTTTTTTTTCACACAAAAACAAGTACTACTTGGTTTACAAAAATGTTTTTAACTACTCAAGTAGTGTAAGAATAGTTTCACTGGGTGTAAAATGAGGGAGAAACTGTTACATTTACATATATTTAAAAATGTTTTTGGGGGCACCTGGGTGGCTCAGTCGATTAAGCCGACTGAGTTAAACTCTTGATTTCGGCTCTGGTCATGATCTGAGGGTCATTAGATCGAGCCCCACGTCTGGCTCCATCCTCAGCGTGGAGTCTGCTTGGGATTCTCTCTCCCTCTCCCTCTGCTCCTCCCCCCCTTAAATAAATAAATAAATCTTTAAAAAATGTTTTTGGGGTGCTTGGCTGGCTCAGTCAGTGAAGCATGCGACTCTTGATCTCAGGGTTTTGAGTTCAAGCCCCACATTGGGTGCAGAGATTACTTAAAAATAAAATGGTTTTATTTCTTATCATAAAAGAAATTCATATTTACTCTAGAAAACATAGATATCACCACAAACTTGTGAATTACTCCCCCCCACCAAGACATTGGAGGTTCTTAGTAAATTACACTCTTGGAGTCTCATTTCATGCCATTCTAGTAGGTATATCCTCCATACCCTCAGCACTGGCCACTCTTAAGTCACCTGCAGATGATGCTTCCTATTTGCATATTAGCCTTCAAGACAGTCCAGCATGTTGATTGTTGTGTGCTGAGTGCCCCCTTCTGGTGTCTGTATCCTGGGGCTGACCCAAACGTTGGAAAGTGTACCGGCATGGTGACTACTGGTGGTGGGGGCAGGGGGCGCTACCCGGGGTCCTACCTGCCCTTGAGGGGAAGGATTTGACAGGTTAGGAGAGAAGTCACCAGGAACTAGAATAGGCACCAAGAATCAGGGTGAATGGGGTGGGTAGGCCACCCTAGACCAGATTAATGAGGAGGCTGTGGCTTGGGACAAGTACATAGGGCTCACATCACCCTCAGCAGTGCAGACAAGGAGCTCAACACTCAGGGTGTGGGGCTGGGGTTCCCAGGATGCAGCCCAGCTTGGCTCCCCCGAACTCGGCCTGGTGGGGCTGGGTCCACGTAGCTGAGTGTCATCACCTGCATCTTGCATGGTCAAGAACAGGCACAGGTTGCAAACTGGTGCCCACATGTGTGCAGATGTGTTTTATCTGGCTCATAGAGCATTATTATTATTATTATTATATTTCATCAACTCATACTTTTTCACATTTAGACATCTCTGAAATCAGGATGCATCTTAAAATCACTGGCAACTTACAATTAAAATTGGCAGTGGTTTTCCTTACATAGTAACGTATAAAATAATGTCATGCCTCACAAACGATGACATCTTTGATTCCGTGGAATCCAAGAGTTGCCAACCTCTTTTATAATCAAGAAGTTGGTGTAAAAACCTGGATTTCTGGCTTTTCGTCGGAAATTTGATGACCTATAACACTAGACAGGCATTCCTACTGTGGCTGGTGGGTGGTGGCTGCCCCTTTGGAAGGAATAGGCTTCCAGCTTGCTCCAGTCACCACTTAGCCCACTCAGATCATATGGAAAGTCTCTGAGTGAGATCCACCTTCCCCACAGTGTAACTTCTCCCCACCCAGAGGATAAGGGATATTTGTGATCACTGATTTTCCTTCCATGTAGGTGCCCCTGGAGAGGTGGTGCCCTCTGGAGAATCAGGTGAGTGTCCGCTTAGGGGGGAGAGATTGTCAGTACGGATGATGGACAGGTCTGGGCACTGTCTTTCCCCTGGAAGAACCAGCTACTGTTGGGGTTCATGGGTGTGAGATGGGGACTCCAAATCCAGTTGGGGTCCTGGGACTCTGACCTGGGCTCAGAGGGTTAGAAAAGGGTTTCAGGCAAGAGGAAAAGGGATTGCAACAAGCAACTGATAGATGGAAAGCTCCTTTGGGGGCTGGAGAATTTGACGTGACTTCTTCAGAGGTCACCTACTTCCTCTGCTAGGGTGCAGGCACCTGTTAAGGTCCCAAGCTAGCCTGGCACTAATGTTGAGTTTCTAATTTCCAGGACTCCGAAGAAGAGGCTCTGACCCAGCAAGTGGTAAGTACACAAACTCCGAGAAGAGAGGGGGAGGGGGCCTGGATTCCGGGGTTTAGGACAGGACCAGACAGCCTGAGAGGGTGGGTCAGTCACAGCAGGGATGCCATCACCAGCCAGAGTGTCTCCATGATTCTGGAAAGGGACCTCCAAGCTCAGGAGAAAGGAAACAGAATGCAGACTCAGGCCTGTGTGGAGAGGAGGGGGGGTGAGTGGGGGCCCCAAGGACAGATAGCCCCACATTCACAGCTTTGCTCTGACTGGTCCTGTGGTGAGTGTCTTCTGACCCAGGAAGAAGAACCCAGGAGGGCCAGTCTCAGTGAAGCAGGGAAGAGAAAACCCCAGCAGCTGTCCCTCATCCAAATTCAACATTCATCTCTCTCTTGTTCCTAAGGAGAAGTGGAGGCCTCTGAGTTAAGAAGACTGAATATAAAGAAAGATGGTAAGGAAGTTGGTGCCCCCAAGCTGCTTCTGCCTGTCTGGTCCAGATTTCTATGGGCAGAAATTCTGCCAGTGGCCTAGAAAAATAACGATCATAGCCCACCTCGGTTGTGTGCCCTGTTTGCAGACTCCTCAGCTTAGAATCACCTCAAGAAGGTGGTACGGACTCCCATTGTGCAGATACGGAAACTGAGGCTCAAGGATGGAGTGCGGGCTTTCAGCGAGCGAGTGGCACAGCCTGGGCTTGAACCCTGGTCCTGTGCTGTTTCTGCTATACATGGAGTCACAGGGATGATAAGTGCCCCCTAGCCCGCTGGCCACAATGGGGAGCTGGAAGCAGGGGTAAGGAAGCCTTGAGGTTAGATTAGCTAGACTCTAGAGAAGGAGCCGTAAGAACTGGAAGGAACTCCTTCGCTCTGAGCCAGGGGTCTGTGAGGGCTTCAGGGAGGAGGTCAAGGGAGGGACAGGAGACCAGGGTGTTTGATTAAATAAATGGCAGTTGTCCTAGAAACATCTGGGGTTGTTGCAAAGGCCCACCTTCAGGGAGTGGGAGACCTGGGTGTGAGCCCCTGACTCTGTCTCTCTCCAGCTAAATGAACCAGGATTTTAGAGCTTTCTTGGGCTATGAAATGTGCCTCATTTGAATAAAACTGAGATTCCCAAAGTGCAGGGCATGACATTATACCCCAAAGCAAGAAGGTGATTCCCCTTTCCGCTCTCCTTCCTAGAGCACGAGCTCAGTTTGGAGCCCCTGAGCCTTTAATGCCACCCTGACCCTTATTCATTGCCCTTTGGACACAGACAGCAGAGCCACCTCTATTCTCAGCCCCTTGACTGAGTCGAGGGCCCTGTGTCATCTCCCCAGTGACTAGCCCAGTGCCTGGCAAAGTGCCGCAGGGCCTCGCTCACAGAGCACGCCTGAGCGCCGGCCCATGGCACAGAACCCACTCTCAGTGCCTCTCCTTGGAGAACCCTCCAAGCTTACATTTGCGCTTCTGAGCATGGGGCCCACAGAAATACGTGCGCAGAGATTCATATGTATTTGGTGCAGCATCACTAACAGCAAAAAATCAGACACTTCTAGGTTCATCAATGGGGGACCAGACAAATAAATTAGGTTAAGTTTATACCATGGAACACTATGCAGCCATCCAAAAGAACAGGGCAATCTACATATGTTCTGAGATGGAAAGACAGCCCTGATCTATGAGAGGAAGAAAGGAAATGATAGAGCTGTAGGTGTACAAATGGGTCCTGCTTTTTTTTTAAATTCAAATATAATTAACATACAGTGTTATATTAGTTTCAGGTGTACAATAGAGTGATTCGATTATTCTGTACATTTCTCAGTGCTCATCATGCTAAGTGTACTCTTAATCCCCTTCACCTGTTTCACCCCTCCCCCCACCTCCCCTCTGGTGACCATCAGTGTGTTCTATTTAAGAATCTGGTTTTTTTGTTTGTCTCCCTTTTTTCTTTGTTTGTACATTTGTATGTTTGTTTCACTCACGTATGAGTGAAGTCATATGGTGTTTGTCTTTCTCTGATGGACTTGGTTCACATAGCTTTATACCCTCTAAGTCCATCCATGTTGTTGCAAATGGCAAGATCTCATTCTTTTTATGGCTGGGTAATATTCCATAATATACACATACCACATCTTTGTTATCCATTCATCCATTGATGGACACTTGGGTTGCTTCCATAATTTGGCTGTTATAAAGTTACAGTAGACATAGGGGTGCATATATCTTTTCAAATTAGTGTTTTCTTTTTATTTGAGTAAACACCCAGTAGTGGAATTACTGGATTGTATGGTAATTCTATTTTTAATTTTTTGAGGAACCTCCATAATTGGCTTTCCACAGTGGCTACACCAATTTTCATTCCCAACAACAGTACATGAGGGTTCCTTTTTCTCTACATCCCTGCCAACAGTTGTTATTTCTTGTCTTTTTTATTTTAGCCATTCTGACAGGTGTGAGGTGATATCTCATTGTGGTTTTCATTTGCATTTCCCTGATGATGAGTGATGTTGAGCATCTTTTCATGTGTCTCTTGGCCATCTGGATGTCTTCTTGGAAAAATGTCTGTTCATGTCTTTTGTGCATTTTTAATTGGATTATTATTATTATTGGTGTTAGGTTATGTAAGTTTTTTTTATATACTTTGGATATTAACCCCTTATCAGATATATCATTTGCAAAATCTCCTCCCATACACTAGGTTGCCTTTTTGTTTTGTTGATGGTTTCCTTCACTGTGCAGAAGCTTTCCATTTTGGTGTAGTCCCACTTGTTTAATTTTGCTCTTGTTTCCCTTGCCTCAGGAGACATATCTAGAAAGAAGTTGTTACAGCCGGTGTCAAAGAAATTACTGTTTATGTTTTCTTCTAGGAATTTTGTGGTTTCCTATCTCACATTTAGGTCTTTCATCCATTCTGAATTTATTTTTGTGTAGGGTGTAAGGAAGTGGTCCAGTTTCATTCTTTTGCATGTAGCTGTCCAGTTTTCCCAACACCTTTTGTTGAAGAGACTGTCTTTTTTCCATTGGATAGTCTTGCCTCCTTTGGCGACGATTAATTGACCATAAAAGCATGGCTTTATTTCTGGACTATCTATTCTGTTCTGTTGATCTGTGTGTCTATTTTTGTGCCAGAACCATAACGTTTTGATTACTACAGCTTTGTGGTGTATCTTTATATCTGGAATTGTGATACCTTCCTGCTTTTGGTTTTTTTAAATGTGCATATATATGCCTGGAAAGGTTTTGGCAACCACCGCTTGCTTTTAAGGAGGGGGATTAGGGAGGGAAAATGGGGCATTGTGAAACTTTTAGACTTGACACATTTGCATTTTTTACTGCATTTAATATTCATTTGACAAACAAAAATATTGGGCAGCTCTGCAAGCCTGGCAGTGCTTTAGTCTCTGAGCAAAATCCCTACCCTCCATCCTACTGAGAGGGACAGAGAATAAATCTGTTTCACATTTTTTTCTTTGTTTTTTGAGAATAAGTGTGGAAATAAAAATATAACAAATTGAGGGGTGTCAGTGTTAGAAAAATAATAAAATGAGATAAAGCCTGGAAATGGGGTGCTTTTTTAGTTGGGCTGCTCAGGAGCACCTTCTCTGAATAAAGTTACATTGGAGCAGAGACAGGACTACTTTTAGTAACAAAAAAAAAAAGAGAGAGAGAGAAAGAAGCAAATAGTAATTCCCACCTCTGCCTTTACAGATGAGTTTTTCCATTTTGTCCTGCTCTGCTTTGCCATTGGGACCTTGCTGGTGTGTTATCACTATTATGCAGGTGAGGGCCGCGGGAACAGGTGGGGGGATAGGAGGGTCCAGACTTGCAGGCTGACCATTCTCTCCCTCGCTGCCCTCGCAGACTGGTTCATGTCCCTTGGGGTCGGCCTGCTCACCTTCGCCTCCCTGGAGACCGTCGGCATCTACTTTGGGCTGGGTAAGTTCCCCCCATACACACCCACACACACAGACACACACACACCCAGACTCTTTAGGGGTGGTGGCTGGACAGATGCCCACTAAGGGCCAGAAAGCCACCACCTAAACATTTTTTAAAGATTTCCTTATGCTCGTGTTTTCTTCCTAACCACTTTCAAGGTCACGGTGAGGTCATTGGCAAAACCCCATGGAAAAAATGGGCAGCTCCACAAAAATGCAACAAAAACAGTTTAAAGTGGCAAACAAACAGAATTAGCCAGAGATCGAAAACAAGGCAGTTCACGGAGTGGGGTACTGAATTCACTGAATTTCCTGGCACTGTTATTGCTGTTCAAGGTCATTGTTTTTAATAATAATAACTCCAGTACTATTATCTAAGCTCAACCTGCTGCCTGAAATTCCACCACTAATCCCTGTTTGTGTGGGTTAGGCCTTTATCCGAGCGTGGGGCGGGGGGAGTGACCCTGGGTCCCTTGCTGGGGCACAAAGCTCAAGCTCCTTTCTCTCTGTTTGTGAGCAGTGTACCGGATCCACAGCATCCTGCATGGCTTCATCCCCCTCTTTCAGAAGCTTAGGCTGATGGGTAATGTTTCCATCCTTCCTATGTTCACCATCTTCCTCCCTATCAGGGTCTTTGGTTGGAAACGGGGCTTAGCCTATAGGAAACAGCACAGGGCCTGGAGTCAGGGACCCCTGCCGATTCACCAGCTTTGGGGCTCAGGATCATCTTTCAGCCTCCGTTTCCTCCACTGGACCATGGGTGTAGTAATAACCACTGCACAAGGGTGTTATGCAAAACCACATGAGGAACGGATGCGAGAGGGCTTAAGTGTGGAACACTGTAGAAAAGTGAAGGGAATCTGGGTGTTCCTCATTCTCTCATAGAACTTTACGTTTACCCGAACACCAGTTTTGCCAGGATTTTATTTGCCTATTAGGTGTGCTTCAGTTATGTTGCACATGACCGATGAAGGAATTGAGGCCCAGAGAGGTGGAGTGACTTGCCGAGGGTCACACAGCTAGTGTGGCTGGGTTGGGCTGAAGGAGATCCTCTTTCTTTCTGACCAGCAGCTCTGTGCCTCCCATGAGGTCTCAAAACTGAGAGGCCAGGGGGCTGTGTGGCTCTGTGCTGGGGATTTCTGTCTCTTACAGCCCATTGAATTCATAAAGGGGAAATTCGTTTCAGTGGCTGTCGGTCATGGAGACCCGTGGCTTCTAGGGTGACATTATCCCAGCTGTGAGGAGTATTTAGGCACCTGGGGGGATGATGGAAATGAGGCCTGGCTGCCTTCAGAATCCCATGCCATCCTGCGGGCTTTGCTTTCCAGGATTCAGGAAGACCGACTGAGGCCAGTGCTGGGCCGGCAGCCGCGCTGGGCCCCAGTATGACCACCACTGCATCCCCTGAATGTGCAAGGGCAGAGCCCCATTCTGGGAGACACGCGGGCGGGCCAGTCTAGAGCAATAAAGAGAGCACTTTTCCTTCCGTGTCGTCTGAACGTTGGCACCAGCCTGGACCCAGGTATCATTTGGGCAGTATTGGCATGCAATCCAGCTGCCAGGATGGAAAGCAGAGGCAAGGTGCCAGGCCTATGCCCTTTGCGGTTCCTGGATCAACAGGAGGATTCTAGGATGTCACTGCTCTCAGGAGACAGTAGGAGACCCCTGGGCTCTGCAAGCTGTCATTCGTGTGGGCTCCTGATTCCTCTCAAATCCCCAGGCCATCCAGGTGGGGTGAGAGAGGAAAGAGAGCCCACTGCCCCGAGGCAGGGAGCCATCATGCCGGGCCCCTAGGGTGAACCTGATACAGGCGAGCTGCTGGGGACTAAAGCCACAGCATCAAGGCATCTTCTCTAGCCCCATTGCCTAGTGCCAGCCCCGCTGCCTTGGATTCCATTAAGATTCAAATAAACGTTTTCTTCCCTGGACTAAAGAGAGTCAGCTAAATGTTCCTTCAAGTTTCTTGAGCATGAGAACACATTTGGAGTCTCCTTTGACCCATCTAGTCAGGGAGGACACCTTGTCTATTGGATAAAGTATAAAAGGGAATAAATGTACAGCCCCTCACTTAAGGTCCAAGACTCAAATTGCACAAGTTCAGGAAGAGGGTTTTGCAAACTTTCCTATGAAAAGATGTGGGGCTGCTAGGTGCTCTAAGCCCAACAAATACCAAATGAGTGAAATAGAAGCACACATACACAAAAATCCCTTGCAAACTTGGGTTGCATAAATGGAGGTACAGAGTCTAGATTGAAGGAGGTGATAGTACACCCTACTTTACACAGCTATTCCACACCAATGCACATATTCAGTTCTAGATTAACATCTCAAGAGCAATAGTGACAAACCAGAAAACAAACAGAAGAGACCAGAGTGGGAACAGAAAGAATGACTGAAGAAACGAGAACTCTTCAATTTACAGAAGAGAAAAGTGGGGCCTTCTCTGAGCTCACAAACTCTTGGAGGATACTTGCTCAAGTGCTTATGATGGTCCAAGTACAGTCACATATGTTATCTGATTTAATTCTCACAGCAGCCTTGAGATGTGTCAGTCATCCCCATTTTGCAGATGGAGAAAGAGACTCAAAGAGCTTTAGTAACTTCTCAAGTTCCCACAGTAAAGCAAGTGGCACAGCCTCCATTTGAACCCAAGCTTATGTTCTCCTTTTGCCAAGCTGCCTTACAGAGCTTAGCCAGTCTAGTCCCCCACTCCAGGCAAAGCAGCCCCGAGACAGCGGCACTTTTTCCCAGACTTTGGGATTTCTGAGTTAGAGAGTATTTTTTTAAAAAATGAGAGGAACGGGGCACCTAGCTGGCTCAATTGGTGGAGCATGTGACTCTTGATCTTGATCTTGGGGTTGTAAGTTCAAGTCCTGTGTTAGGTGTGGAGATTACTTAAAAATAAGATATTTAAAAAATAAATAAATAAAATAGGGGCACATGAGTGGCTCAGTCGGTTAAGTGGCCAACTCTTAATTTCGACCGCTTAGGGTCCTGAGATTGAGCCCTGCGTTCGGCTCCACGTTTGAGGGAGGAGGGCGTGGAGCCTGCTTGAGATTCTCTCTCTCCCTCTCCCTCTGCCCCTCCCCCACCCCCACTTGCATGTGTGTATGCGCTCTCTCTCATAAATAAATAAATAAATAAATAAATAAATAAATAAATAAAATTAAAAAGTCAAAGGAGGGCTGCCAAGTCTTTCCCTTGCTAATTGGAGACAATAAAAATAACAAAAACCATCAACTATCAGCATCATTTTATAAAAGAAAGAATAGTTTTACACCAAAAAAGCAGGGAAATTATCAGCAGAAACAAAAGAGGGTTTTAAATGAACAAAGCTTGGGGTGCCCAGGTGGCTTAGTCGTTTAGCATCTGCCTTCGGCTCAGGTCATGATCCCAGGGCCCTGGGATGGAGCCCTGCATCGGGCTCCCTGCTCCGTGGGAAGCCTGCTTTTCCCTCTCCCGCTCCCCCTGCTTGTGTTCCCTCTCTCGCTGTGTCTCTCTCTGTCAAATAAGTAAATAAAATCTTTAAAAAAATAAATAAATGAACAAAGCTTTATGGAAATTTTACTGCGTGTCCTTTTTCCTCAAATCCACCATAGTCTGGTGAAAAAAAAAATCATTCAGAAACCACAGAACTGGAGAATTTCCAAGGACTTTTACATTCTCTTTTTCTACTCTCGTTCTAAGACACCTCTCTCAATGAAGCTTGCAGCATTATTTCAGAAGAATAGTGACCTCCAAGTGGGGAATGTTCTTGGTGGTCACGATTGCAACATTTAGCTCTGAGCCCAGCCCTGACATGGATGCCCGTGGCACGGTTCTCCGCCTTTACTCCTCTTCCTCAAGATGGTTTTGTTGTTCTGGGTCCCTTGCATTTCCACACTGAGTTTTAGGAGCAGCTCATCAACTTCACAAAGAAGCCAGTGGGAATTGTGATACGACTGCATTGCATCTGTTGATAAATTTGAAGAGTATGGTGCTTCTTGTTTTAGTGATTTATTACCTTTTTAACATTTACGTTAGAAAAAAATTTTTTGCACCAAATCCTAGCACCCAAAAGCAACCACAGTTAGATATTTGGGTGTGTTTCCTGTGAGTCTTTAGTGCATGAGGTATTTATTTTTATTTTGGGCCCTTTTCTCTTGCACATAGAATAAGGATTTTTCCATTATATAATAAGGATATTTCCATAAGCATCATTTCCCACCCACTGTGCTTTTCATGCTTTGCATAATAATCCCTCCAGATCCAGGTAATAATATCAATGGCTAACATCTGTTCAGCACTTCTTATGTGCTGGCTGTGGAGATAAGCACTCGGTGGACACCACATCATTCTTCTTCATTGAAACCCTGTGAGGTAGCAACTGTCATGATCTCCATTTGAGAGATGAGAAAACGAAGACACAGAAAGCTAGGTCAGGTATTTATCAAACAGGAATAGAACGTAAGTTTTCATGATAGAAAAACGAACTTACTGACTCAAGGACAGTGTGCTTAGCCTCATTTTGTGAGGATGCGGGGTCCTTGTGGCTGGCTCTGCCACTGCCTGGCTGGGATTTTGGCCAAGTCCTTCTCTGTCTCGGCCTCAGTGTCCTCGTCTGTATAATGGGGATCACAGTGGCCCCCACCTCACAGTGTTGTGGCAAGGACTACATAAGATAATTGCATGAAGTCTTTATTTTTAAAGAATCATCCATACAGATTGTTATTAGATGTCTAGTTTTATGTCTCACTTAGTAAAACCCTCTTATTGCTGAATTTTCTTTCACGTTTGTATTCTCTTATTTGAAAGCAATCCTTTTGTGTGTTTGTTTTTGTGTCTGCTTTTATTATTTGAGTATAGTTGATGTATAAAATCTTATACATGGTCTCTGGTACATAGTAGGCGCTCGATAAGAGCATCTTCTTGGAAGGTACTTGATCAGAGCAGGGGCACACATCTGATCTCATAAGTCAGGCAGGCCAAGTCAGCCAGAGGTAGAAAAATGGGGAGTCAGGAGAGGGGGCCAGGCAAGCTGATACCTGACTGAAGGGGTCAGCTGCTGTCCAGCATCGCTGGACAGGAAGAGCCACCCATGGCTACCAGCCAGAGCCAGCCAGGAAAATGGAACCACACCAGGGTTTTCAACAGAGAGCTCTAACACAGGGGATATGTTAAACAGGCCCAGGATCATTGAGAAGGCAAAAGGGGTCACTGAGGTATCACGGAGCCTACCTAGGGCTGGGGAACAAAGGAAAGAGTTTTGAGTTCCCAGCCCTGTGAGGAGGGGAACGGCTTGGTGGGGCTGGTGTCTCTCCTGGGGGCCCAGTGGGGCTGGTTCAAGACCAGTGATGTCAGACCTCAAATGTCTCAACAGAAGCCAGATTTTCTTTGATGTTGGCAACTAGTTTTTTTAAATTTCAAATTCTGCTGTGAAAAAATGGTTCCTCAAAAAATTAAAAGTATTATTACCATATGATCCAGCAAGGCCACTTTGGGGCATATACCCCAAAGAATTGAAAGCAGGGATTCAAAGAGATATTTGCACACCCTTGTTCATAGCAGCCTTATTCGCAATTCTAAAAGGTAGAAACAACCCAAGGGGCCATCACCAGTGGATGAATGGATAAACAAAATGTGGTCTATCCATAAATGGAATATTATTCAGCCTTAAAAAGGAAGGAAATTCTGACACGTGCTACCACATGGATGAACCTTAAGGACATTATGCTCAGTGAAATCTACCAGTCATAAAAGGACAAATATTGTATGATTCCACTTAGATGAGGTCTCTAGAGTTGTCAGATTTATAGAGACAGAAAGTAGAAAGGCCACTGCCAGGGGCTGACTGGGGGAGGGGAATGGGAAGTTCCTATTTGGTGGGTACAGTTTCAGTTGGGGAAGATGAGAAAGTTCTGGGGATGGATGGTGGGGCTGGTTGCACAGCATATAAGGGTATTCAGTGTCACTGAACTGTACACTTAAAAATGGTTAAGATGGTAAATTTTATGTTATGTGTATCTTACCACAATTTAAAAAAAAAAAATTCAAATTATCTGTGGCCAAACAAAACTGGACCCAGCCTGTAGGCCATCTGCGTTGGGGGGGCTCTCCATGGTGTAAAGCTGGAGGTGCACACAGAACGGGAGAGAAAGCCAGAGCAAGAACAAAGACACAATCATTTCTGCTCCACATTCCAATTTTGGGCAGCCTGACCACACTGTGGGGACATGAGTTCAGTCCCTGGTCTGCCTCTGGTAACCTTGGCCTCTCTGAGCCTCAGTTGTCAAAGGAGGGGCTCAGGTGGATCAGGTTGTAGGAGCCCCCCATGCCCTGAAAGAAAGACCCCCCTCCACCCACTGGAGCTCAGTGGAGCATCCATCTGCCCTAGTGTGCTATCTCCCCGGGGCCCCAGCCCCCAGCACTGCCTTTGGACCTTCTCATGGCTCTTCTGCCCAGCTAGAGCTCAAGGCCAGGGCCAGCCCAGGGTCTGGTTACACCTCAGGCGTCAAGCAGATTCCCTTCCAATGTATGGTCTAAAAATAAACCATTACATCCTAAGTCCAGGAAGGCAGGATTGCAAGTGGGGGAGGGAGGGAGAAAGCCCTTGGATCGGGATGGGCTTCAATCTCTGGCTACCCTGGATTCTGTGCAGTGGGTTTCTGTTGTAAGCACTGGGGAGAAAATGGGGGTATGAGAAGATCTGGAGGCCATATAAGCCAGCTTGCTCTGGGAAGGCAGAAGCGAAGCCCGAGCGGACGGTGGTAGCTGTTCGCTCCCTTCTTCTGACACAGCCACAGGAATCCTCTGTCTACTCCAGAGAATGTGAGCCTGGACTGGAGACAGAGTCAGGGATGCTGCCGACTGAACCTGGGAAGCTGGAGAAAGCACTTGACATTGAGCTAGGCTTTGATGGGAGAGATGTATGGAAGGGCTTTCCAGGCAGAGGGCACAATGCAGGCAAAGGCGTAGGGCAATAAAAGAGAACATACATCTAGGAAGCAACAGGTAGTCAGTTCAGTGTGGTTGAGGCCTACAGGCCGTGCACGAGAGTGAGGATTAGTGGGCCGTGGAGCACACAAGGTTAATTGTCCCCTTTCCCCCAGCAGGACTTTGAGAGCCAGGATAAGGATTTAGGGATTTTAAGGATGTAGCCTGAGGACACTAAGGAGCCATGGAAGGTGTTTGAGCTGAGGAATGTCACAGTGAGATTGCATTTTAGAAGATTACTCTGGCACCTCTGTGGGGGTTGTGGGGTTCAGGAAAATGAGCCTCACAGACTGAACTGCAGGGACTGTAACTGACCAAGGGCTGCTGTGCTTTTTGCATTGAGGCCATGCTTCCCGTGGGGTGCTCCCAGCCAATGACTTAACACAAGGGGTTTACTAAGGCAGGCCCCTTCCTGGGAGACCCAGGACTACCTGACACCTACCAGACCTTCCTTAGACAACCTGGCAGACTAGCTCCTTCCACCCAACCTCCCTTCCCTCTCTTCTTCACCTGGGGTTAGGTGTACATCACAGCCCGACAGCTCTCCCAGCCTTCTACTCCCTCCGAGTTTCCTCTCACACAGGTGTTTCACCTAATAAAATCCTTCCATAGTTTATCCTGTCTTGGTACTAGCTTCTCAGAGGGCTCGGACTAACAGGGTGAGACTAGAGGCAGGGGCTATCTGTGGACACAGGAACAGAGAGGAGGGGGTGAATTTGAAGACATTTTAAAGGGCTAAGCCACAGGATGTCTTCAACTGCACACACACCCTCAGTCCCCCTGGGCTTTCCTTAGGGTTGTAGCTCCTGACACCCAGCATGAGGATGGTCTATATCCATATTTGTCTCCCCCACTAGATTCTGAGTTTGTCCAATAAATAAATGAATGAATGCATGAGTGAATGAATGAATGGATGGATGGATGGATGAAGTGAAGGACAAAGGAGAATCTCAGATGATCCTGGAGCTCTGGTTTGGGCCCCTTAGTGGATGGTTGTAGTTGATATTTGCTCTTTGTCCCCCCTGGTGTTTTTTGCCACTCCGATTTTCCTTTGAAGAATAAACCTACACCCTTCTGTGCATCAAAGGACACGATCAAGAGAGTGGAAAGACAGCCCACGGAATGGGAGAAAGTATTTGCAAATCACATATCCAATAAGGGGTTAAATACCCAGAATATATAAAGAACTCCTACAACTCAACAACCACAAACACCCAATAAAAAATGGTCAATAAGCACAGGAAAAGGTACTCAGTATCTTTAGTCATTAGGGAGTTGAAAATCAAAACCACAATAAGATATCACTTCACACCCATTAGAATGGCTGTTATATTTAAAACGAAAACAAAAAAACCCAGAAAATAACAAGTGTTGGCGAGGATGTGGAGCTGAAAGTCTGCCAGACCTTCCTTGTGCATTTTGTTGCTGATCAGAATGTAACATGACACAGCCACTGTGAAAAACAGTTCAACAGTTTCTCAACAAGTTAAACATAGAAGCCAGCAATTCATGGCTCAGTCAGTTAAACATCTGCCTTCAGCTCAGGTCATGATCCTGGGGTCCTGGGATCAAGTCCCGCGTCCGGCTCCCAACTCAGTGGTGAGTCTGCTTCTCCCTCTGCCTCTGTTTGCCCGCCCCACTCCCCCTGCTCGTGCTCACTCTCTATCTTGCTTTCTCTCAAGTAAATAAATAAAATCTTAAAAAAAAAAGGCCAGCAACTCGACTTCTAGATGTACATTAGAAAAAATTAAAAACAGAGATTCAAACAGGCACTTCCACACTCATATTCATATCAGCATTACTCACAATAGCTAAAATGTGTAAGTAACCCAAGTGTCCGTCCACTGATGAATGAACGCATAGAGACAAAATGCACTCTGCCTATACAATAGAACATTATTCAGCCATAAAAAGGAAGGATATTCTGGGGTGCCTGGGTGGCTCAATTTGTTGAGTGTCTGATTCTTGGTTTCGGCTCAGGTCATGATCTTGGAGTTGTGGGATCGAGCCCTGCATTGGGCTCTGCGCTCAGTGCAGATCTGCTTATTCCTCTCCTTCTGCTCCTCCCCCCCAACTCAAGGTCTCTTTCTCTAAAATAAACATATAAAGTCTTTTTAAAAATTTTTTAAAATATTTTTTAAAGATTTATTTATTTTTTTTTTTCAGAGAGAGAGAGAGAGAGAGAGAGAGAGAGCACAAGCAAGGGGAGCAGGAGAGGGAGAAGCAGGCTCCTGCTGAGCAGGGAGCCCGATGAGGGGCTTGATCCCAGGACCCTGGGACCATGACCTTAGCCAAAAGCAGACGTTTAACCAACTAAGCCACCCAGGCACCCCAATATATAAAATCTTTAAAAAAAGGGGAAGAAAATCCTGACATACGCTACAACATGGATGAGGCTTAAAGACATTATGCTCAGCGAAATAAACCAGTCATCAAAGGACGAGTATTCTATGATTCCACTGATATGAAATACTAGAAGGCAAGAGATGATGGTGACTCAGCCACTGAGACCAGGCAGACTGGGATTGATGGGGGAGCAGGCTTTGCGGTGGGTTGGGGGGAGATGGGGTTGGGAAGAGCAGGGTTCAGACTAGAGTGTGTAACGTTTGAGACGCCAACATACATCCAGGTAGAAATGTGTGTGGTTGATTCTATGAGTCTGGAGATCTAGGGGGTGCTCTGGGCTGGGGATACACGTTTGGGAGACGTCAGCATGAAGATGGAATTCAAGGTCCCAAGACTGGATGAGGTCACCAAGACTGCAAGTACAGAAAAGAGTCACAACCCTCCCTGGAGAGGCCCCATCATCCTTTATTTGTCCCCCACCACCACCAACCTCATGTTTTCCCAGATGGAGAGGTAAGGAAAGGGTGGTTCAAGAAGAAGAAATAATGTGTGCAGAGACTTGGAGACTCTCTGATGCCTATGTGGTCACACATGGGCACTTCTGAAGGGGTCAGGGATAGGGGCCATGAGGGGAGTGGCAGGAAATACAGTCGCCCAGGGGGGTGGGGCCAGAGGTCAAAGGGCCTTAATGAAGGAAGAACTAGGGCTTTTCCTAATGGCTGTGGGGAGCCACGGAAGGGAATTGCAGGGAGAGGGGCACGAAGCACTCAGCTCTGAGTTTTGGGGAGTGCCCTCTGACTACAGAGCAGGGACAGGCTGGACGAAGCCTGGATGAAGGGAAACTGACACAGAGAAAGAGAGGATATTGGTCCAGAGGATGTGGGTAGCCCTGAGCTGCAGCAGGATGGATGGGGTCGGGGGTCGGGGGGCAAAGGATTGGACAGCAGCAGGCTGGTGCTCCCTCAGTGGCTCGGCTGCTGAGCAAAGGATTCTGGGAGGATGCCCTACCCACTGGGAAAGACCCAAGGCTACTGAGCACAGGTTCTGGCCCATCCTGGCCTAGGGGGCCGAACCAGTGGTCAGAGTGGACCAACCAGGGCTACGGCAGAGGCAGCCCTAGCTGTGGCAGTTTTCCACCGGTCTGGCCTGGGGTGGGGGAGACCCGGTCCTCTTGAAGAAGCCCAGGCCCTGCCAGGATGTCTGGTGTAACTTCATCAAGTCATTGCCCCTCTCTGGACCTCAGTTTCACCTGGAAAATAGGCTTCCAGGAGAGTACACAAACTCCAGGGGAGAGGTTAAGAGTGGGGCTCAAAGAGGCTTCTAGTAAAGTGGAAAGAAACGGGTTTCTAATTCTAACTGGCTGTGTGACTTTAGGTAAGTCACTTTATCTTTCCCAGCCTTGACTTCCTCATCTGTGATATGGGATGATAATATTATTACTACCTCATAGAGCAGTTGTGGGACTAAATGAGGGGCACTTTCATACAGTGCCTGGTACCTAGTAGGGGCTCAACAAAGGTTAAAGATGCACCTTGCTCCCCTCCTCCATCCCTTCTCCTATATTGGGGCCTTTATAGGGGAGAACAAAGGCCCGAGAGGTGGGCCTCTGAACACTTGAGACGGCAGTCAGAGGGAGGCCTATAGGGTTTCAGAAGGAAAGCAGCCTTGGGGCCCTGGGTAATCTTACCATTGGGAGGGGAGCCTGGGGGTGGAAAGGAGGAAAAAGAGAGAGAAGAGTGTCTGGGAGCCGTGAGGGGCAGGCAGGGCAGGGTAGGGCAGGGCAGGGCAGGGCAGGGTAGGGCAGGGTAGGGCAGGGCAGGGCAGGGCAGGGCAGGTAGGGCAGGGCAGGGCAGGGCAGGGCAGGGCAGGGAGCAATCTCACCTCCCACACCCTCCTTTACAGAGGGGTCTGAGGGAGGAGGAGAGAGGGAACCTGCCCTGTCCCATCTACCAGGCCAGTGGGCCATTCTCAGCATTAGTAAGTCAGACAGGGGGACAGCAAGGATGCCCAGGTCCCGGGAGGTGAATTTAAGGAATTTTTAAAGTTTCAGAAAGCAAAGTAAACGCTGGTTTGGAATAGCCTGGAGTAGTTGTATGTAATTAATTGTAACTTGATTGTTCTTCCGGCTACAGAGCAAGAGCTCTCCAAGCGTGGTCCTAGAACCATCACCAATCAGCACACCACCATCATCTACACCTCGGCACTTGTTAGAAATGAAAAGTCTTGGGGTGCCTGGGTGGCTCAGTCAGTGAAGGGGCTGCCTCCTGGTTTCAGCTCAGGTCGTAATCTCAGGGTCGTGGGATAGAGCCCCACATGGGGCTCCATGCTCAGCAAGGAGTCTGCTTGTGGATTCTCTCTCTCTGCCCCCAACTCCCCCCCCCCCGCCGCCTGCTTGCACACACTCTCCCTCTCTATAAAATAAATAAATAAATCTTCAAAAAAAAAAAAAGAAAGAAAAGAAATGAAAAGTCTTAGGTCCTATCCCAGACCTATTGAATCAGAAACTCTGTGGGGTGAGGCCTGCAATCGGCATATGTGATTTTATTTATTTATTTGAGGAAGGGGGAGCGGCAGAGGGAGAGGGAGAGAGTCTTAACAGTCTTAAGCAGACTCCGTGCTGAGCATGGAGCTGAACACGGATTCAATCCCACAACCCTGCAATCAGGACCTGAGACAAAACCAAGAGTTGGAGACTTAGTAACTGACTGTGCTGCCCAGGCCCCCCTGCATATATGATTTTTAAACAGTGTTACTATCTACAAAGAATTTATAAAACTCAACACCCAAAACAAATAATCCAATCAAGAAATGGGCAGAAGACATGAACAGACACTTCTCCAAAGAAGACGTCCAAATGGCCAACAGACACGTGAAAAAATGCTCCACATCACTCGTTATCAGGGAAATACAAATAAAAACCACAATGAGATACCACATCACACCAGTCAGAATGGCTAAAATTAACCAGTCAGGAAATGACAGATGTTGGCGGGGATGCGGAGAAAGGGGAACCCTCCTACACTGGTGGTGGGAATGCAAGCTGGTGCAGCTACTCTGGAAAACAGCATGGAGGTTCCTTATCAGGATTTATCCCAAAGATACAAATGTAGTGATCTGAAGGGGCACCTATACCCCAATGTTTAGCAGCAATGTCCACAATAGCCAAACTGTGGAAAGAGCCCAGATGTCCATCGACAGATGAATGGATAAAGAAGATGTGGTATATATATACAATGGAATACTACTCAGCATCAAAAAAATGAAATCTTTGCCACTTGCAGCAATGTGGATGGAACTAGAGGGTATTATACTAAGCAAAATAAGTCAATCTGAGAAAGACAAATACCATATGATCTCAGTGATATGTGGAATTTAAGAAACAAAACAGAGGATCATAGGGGAAGAGAGGAAAAAAATAAAACAAGACAAAACCAGAGAGGAAGACAAACCATAAGAGACTCTTAATCATAGGAAACAAACTGAGCGTTGCTGGAGGGTTGGGGGTTGGGGAGATGGGTCACTGGGTGATGGACATTAAGGAGGGCACGTGATGGAATGAGCACTGGGTATTATATAAGACTGATGAAATCACAGACCTGTACCTCTGAAACCAATAATACATTATATGTTAATTAATTGAATTTAAATTTAAAAAATAAAATCTGTAAAAAATAAATAAAATAGGTTACTGAGATATAATTCACATATCATACAATTCATCCATTTAAAGGTATAATTCCACAGTTTGGGTGTTGTCACAGAATGGTGCACAATTATCACAATCTAGTATAAAACCTTTTCATCACTCTCCCCCCAAAAAAACCCTGTTAGCAGCCACTCCCCATTTCCCTTTCCCTCAACCTGTGGCAACCATACTCTACTTTCTGTCTCTATGAACTTGTCTATTCTGGACATTTCATATGGACAGAATTATACAATGTGTGGCCTTTTGTGTCTGGTCTCTTTCACATAGCGTAATGTTTTCGAAGTTCATCCATGCTGTAGCCTCTGGTCAGCACTGCACTCCTTTTTATGGTGGAATAATAATAGTCCATTGTATGGATACAGCACATTTTGTTTATCTATTCCTCTGTTGATGGACACTTGGGCTGTTTCCACTTTTTGGCTGTAATGAGTCACGCTGCTATGAACATTCGTGTACAAGTTTTTATGTGGACACCAAGCCCCCCAGGTGATTCTGAAGCATGCTCACATTTAAGAAGTTCTGCTGTGGAGTATTCTATTAGGTGAACATATCACAATTTATCCCTCTGTTACTGACAAACACTTTGTTTCCAGTGTTTGGTGTGACGACAATGATGCTATGAACATCATGCACATCCTTCCTGGTGCAGGAGTTTCTAAATGGTTGTGAAATTGCTGGATCATAGAGTATGCATATCATATAGGAGTTTTCCTAGTTTAAACCACACTCTTTTCCAAAGTGGGTTGACTCATTACCCTCTGGCATATCCAATGGTACTATCAGCTCACCAACACTTGGTATTGATGGCCTTTTATTTTATCTTATTCCATTTTTTTAAGATTCTTTTTTTAAGTTTATTTATTTAAGCAGTCTCTACACCCCATGTGGGGCTTAAGCTCACGATCCTGAGATGAAGAGCCACGTGCTCTACTGACTAAGCCAGCCAGGTGCCCCACTGATGGCTTTTTAATTTGGGTCAATATGTTAGGCACATAATGTTATCCGGTTGTGTTTTAATTTGCATTTCATGTTTATTAATGAGGTTGAGCACTTTTTTACATACTTAGTATCCTTTTGGATTTCCCCTTTTAGAAAGAGCTAGATCAAGTTTTTAGCCCATTTTTTGTCTGTTGTCTGCCTTTTTTCTTGTTGATTGTAAGAATTCTTGATGTATCTTTGATACTATCCTCTGTTTAATATTTGATGACTAAATATGTATGTCTCGATGATCTTCTCTCACTCCATGGCTCACCTTTTCACTTTTAATGATGTTAAAATCCCTAATCTTATATTCAACAGTCTCTTGTCTCTAAAGGAATGAATGAACACGTATTAGATTGATCTCGGGATTTAAAATGATGCTTTGGAAAATAACATCACTCTGTGATATTCCTGCCTAAATACATAAACTGAATCTCATCATGAGGAAATATCTGACAAACCAGATGGAAGGACTTTTTTTTAAAGATTTATTTATTCACTTATTTGAGAGAGAGAGAAACAGCAAAGTGAGAGAGGGCATGAGTGGGGGGGGGCGCAGAGGGAGAGGGAGAAGCAGGCTCCCTGCTGAGCAGGGAGCCCGAATGTGGGGCTGGATCCCAGGACCCTGGGATCACAACCTGAGCTGAAGGCAGACGCCCAACCAACTGAGCCACCCAGGTATCCCTGGATGGAGGGACATTTTACAAAAATCTGATCCACACTCTTCATAAGTGTCAATGTCATGCAAGACAGAAAAAGGAGCTGTTACAGATTAATCAAGGCTGAAGAGCTATCATAAATGAGTATAAACATGACCTTGAATTTTCTTCAGTTATAGAGGACGTCTTATTAATGAAAAAAAAGACATTATTAATGTATCATTTTCAGTCTCTTGGCTTTGATCATCATACTGTGGCTATGTAAGGAAACGTACTTGTTTTCAGTAAAGACACACGGAAGGATTTAGGATAAAGAGGCATCATGTCTGCAAGTTGCTCTTAAATTCAGGGGAAAAAACATACTTACAGAAAGAAGGATAAAATAAATGTGGTAATATGTTAACATTTGGGAATCTGGTGAAAGGGATATTTGTTCTATTCTTGCAATTTCTCTTTATGTCTGAAATTATGTCAAAATAAAGAGTAAAAAACAAATCTGTTCATAATAGCTGTTGAAATCAGAGATTAGCCAAGATCAGGAACTAGAGATTTCTGCTACAAACACAAACAACCCAAAAGCAAAGGGACAAAAAATTTTAATAGACACTTCAAATAAGAGGAAATGCGCCTGGCCAATACGCATATGAAAATATGCTTTATCTCATTAATTATCAGGAAATAAATTAAACAAATTAAAATAAATTAAATATAAATGAAGAAAAATAAAAGTTAATCAAACAAAATGACAATGAAATACCACTCCACACCCACCAGATTGGTGAAAATGAGTTGGTATCTGAGGATTCCAATTGTAGCCCCATGGTGCAGCAGGAATGAACACCCACCACTGGGTGGGATTGTACATTTATTGGTTCACTCACTTGGGAAGCTGTTGGGGATTATCTAGTAAAGCCAGAGATACACATTCTGTGGTCCAACAACTTCACTCTCAGATATGTAACCAGAGAAATGCATGCATATATGTGGCAAGACACATGTATGAGAATGAGCACAGCAGGGATGCCTGGGTGGCTCAGTTGGTTAAGCGTCTGCCTTCGTTCGGCTCAGGTCATGATCCTCGGGTCCTGGGATCGAGCCCCGCATGGGACTCCCCGCTCAGTGGGAGGCCTGCTTCTCCCTCTGCCTGCAGCTCCCCCTGCTTGTGCTCTCTCTCACTCTCTCTCTGGCAAATAAATGAATAAAATCTTTAAAAAAAGAAATAAAATAAAAATATTAATTAAAAAAAAAAAAGGATGAGCACACTGTCCAAAATAGCCCCAAGCTGGAAGCAGTCCAAAAATCCATGAACAGGAGAATGGATAGTTGTGGTACAGTCATACAGTGGAATGTTTTACACCAATGAAAATGAACACACTACATCTGTAGGTAACATATAATAAATAATTATATGTTGTTACAAATATAATATGTACAGATACAAAATATGTTTTATACAGATACAAAATAATATGTTTATATTCTTACAAACATAATATCGAATAAAGCCATACGGTTTTGTTTACATAAAGTTTCCCAGTAGATAAAATCAAAGCTATACTGATTACAGATACATAAACAGGAAATAAAGCTATGAAGGAAAGCGATAAACAGATCCCTAAGCGCGGGGAGAGTGTTTAATCTGTAGGAGGAGTGTGATTGAGCAGGGAGAGGGGGCTGGCGCTGCGGGGGCCTGAGGTGCAGGCAGTGTTCTATTTCTTTACCTGGGTCGTGGTTGTTACACGAGAGTTTACTTTATAACTATTTTTCTTTTTTTTTTTTTTTAAAGATTTTATTTATTTGACAGAGAGAGACAGTGAGAGCAGGAACACAGGGGGAGTGGGAGGGGGAGAAGCAGGCTTCCCGCTGAGCAGGGAGCCCGATGTGGGACTCGATCCCAGGACCCTGGGATCATGACCTGAGCCGAAGGCAGACGCTTAACGACTGAGCCACCCAGGCGCCCTACTTTATAACTATTTTTCAACCCGTGTGTCTATCTTGGATACTTTTCTCTGTATTGTATTCCACAATAACAATGGTTTAAATCAAGTACTGTATTAAAAACAAAAAGTAATCTTTGCTCTTTGCTCAACTGAGGTGCTATTACAGCATGTGGACACAAGAGGGAGCGCTAACCAGCGAGCAGCGGCGAAATGAGGTTTCCTAGCAACGGAGAAAAACATTGAGGAGTTGTTAACAGTATTCTGGCTCCTGCACCTGCCAGGGCGGCCCCTGGTCGGCTTCTGGTACCTGGAGCGTCTCTGTTGGGTCTAAGAGCGTCTCTGACCTTTCCGGATGGGCTCTTCTCCCAAACGCGAGGTCAAGTCTAGGGAGGCTGGGGAGGTTGCGCCCAATGAACTTGGTTTTCTCGCCAGTGTCAGATAATGACACCCTCAGGCCTTGACCGAGGGCCCTTCTCCGTAAGGCTATAAACGCGTCGTAGTGTTTCCCTCAAAAAACGGAAGAAATTAAGAATGGGGCTTTGCCCCCAGCCTTCTAAGACACCAGGTCACAAAGGAAGAAAGATTTCAAGATTTGGACTGTGGTGAAGCTTTTCTGGATTGTTGACAAAACAGGTTTATGAATAGGTAACTCTCATACTAAGTGGGGTCATGGTGACGCGCATGTGCAGAATACACTGTGTGAGAGAGCTTTCCCATACTTCATCTTACTTCACAACCATTCTGGTATCACTCCATTTGGTAGATGAAGAAACTGAGACTCAGAGACATTAATGGGGCGAAGTCCAGAGCTTTCCTCCCCAACCGAATTTACAAAAGGATAAATATGAGTTTATTCTGAAAGAGGAGAAGCTGTTGTCTCAAAGATTTTATTTTATTTTATTTAAATTTTATTTATTTATTATTTGTCACAGAGAGAGAGCGAGCAAGCGCACAAGCAGGGGGAGCGGCCGGCAGAGGGAGAAGCAGGCTCCCCGCCGAGCAAGGAGCCGGATGCGGGACTCAATCCCAGGACTCTGGGACCGTGACCCGAGCCAAAGGCAGACGCCCAACCTACTGAGCCACTCAGGCATCCCTGTCTCAAAGATTTTAAACAAGTAACTTATTTTCTCCATTGATTAGCAAAACTATTTCACATCGTATTTCTCACTGTTGGGAAACTGGCACTCTTGCACAATGTGTCTTTAAAATGTTTCTATCCTTTGATCTGGCAACCTCACTTCTAGGAACCTATCCTAAGGACAGAATTTGAAAGCCGGGGAGAGGTGTATGTGCAAATATTAGTGGCAGCATTATTTATGATGGCAAAAATTGAAAACAACACAGAGAAACAGGTAGCCAAGGGAACAAAGTAAAATTAATTCCTCCATTTAAAAAAATGATGATACTGAAGCCTGTGGCATCATCAGAAAGGCCACTGTGAAATATTAAATGAGAAAAAAAAACAGCTGCAAAATGTCCTGGACACTCAGCAAGTTTGTAAATACATAACATCCCATTGGTGTAGGGGTAGGAATAAAGTGGGGGAAAAGAAAAAAAAATTGGAGAAGTGGGAGTGCTTTTTTTTCTGTTCTGTTTTTTTTTTAACTTTTTTCCCTCCCCTTTCACTTACACTCAGTTTACTTCTTCTTTTCATTTTTTTCTTTTCTTAGGTATCTTTCTTATATCAGTTGGCAATGTAATGCTCACTCCAGGGAAGTCAGAGAATATAAGAACATTAAAACACTCCCACTCACAAAGAAACAACCTCTAGTAACACCTTAGAGCAGTGTTCTTAAACTTGAACATGTAAACAGGATCACCTGGAAGACTTGTTAAAACCCAGATTGCTGGGCCCCACTCCAGAATTTCTGTAGGTGTGAGGCTGGACTCAAGAATTTACATTTTTTTTTAAAGATTTTATTTATTTATTTGACACACACAGAGAGAGAGAGAGACATCACAAGCGGGGGGGGGGGAGGAACAAAGGGAGAGGGAGAAGCAGCCTCTCTGCCGAGCAGGGAGCCCGATGCGGGGCTCGATCCCAGGACCCTGGGATCATGACCTGAGTTGAAGGCAGACGCTTAACCAACTGAGCCACCCAGGTGCCCCAAGAATTTACATTTTAAACAAGTTCCCAGGTGATACTGCTGCTACTCGTCCCCAAGCCACACTTAGAGGACCACTGCCTTAATGTATAACCTTATAAAGTCTTCCTATGTGTCACACATATAGATTCCTCACCAAAATACAATGGACATTTAGGTGGTTTGTCCAGGAGCATTCTCCTATGCTAAATCTTTGGTGTATCCTTAATTATTATCTGAATAATTAAGACTGTCATAGTTATTCATTAATTATCTTAATTTTTTTCTTAACATATATTGCATTATTTCAGAGGTACAGATCTGTGATTCAACAGTATTGTATTATACAATTCACAGCTCTCACCATAGCACATACCCTCCCCAATGTCTATCACCCAGTATCTTAATCTTTAAAATTATTCAGATGAAGTTTCCAGTTCTAGAAACAGAATCATTGGTGTGCTTTTAAGGTTTTAATCTTGTCAAATTGCCACCATAGAATCTCATGTTTGCCATGTGCTGTGCAAATGTGTCATCTCATTTAATCGTCACAATTTATTCATTCATTCAGCATATATTCATTGAATGCTACTTTTTTTTTTTAAGTGGTCTCCATGCTCAGCTTGAAGCCCAAAGCCAGGCTTGAACTCATGACCCAATCAAGACCTGAGCTGAGATCAAGAGTCAGACACCTAGCTGACTGAGCCACCCAGGCACCCCTCACTGAATGCTGCTTTGTGCCAGGTACTTTAGGGACTCAGGAGTGAGCAAGATGGAGCAACTCTATGAGGTAGATACTATTGTTATTTCTGTTATATAGCTGAGGAAACAGAGATCCACGCGCTGACTTGCCTAAAAAGACTCAGCGAGTAGAGTAGTGTATCCTGGGGCTGGCTGCTTCAATCATTTGCACAAAGAAAGTCACCGCCTGCTCCAGGAGGCCTCATGCTGCATTGTTCCACAGCAAAGGGAAGATTTTAATTTTGGGTGGCAACTCTTTTCCCTCTTTTTTTTTTTTTTTTCATCACGATCCTGGAAAAGTCAGATGAGGAAACAACCTGGCACACAGCATTTGGAAATAAAACTCATCCATAAAGCTGCCAGGAATAAAAGCTAGCCAAACTTTCTCAACTGAGTTTGATTTCCCACTCTTAAGAAATTAGGCAGAACTGGCCCCATTTGATCCCAAAGTTAGACTTGTTAGAAAAACCTCTAACATAGATGTGTATGGACATGTAGCAATTCAGTCAAATCTTGTTTTTCACTTTCCTAAATTAACTAATTAAACTGTGGGCTGTGTATCTCATAGGGTTAAATGCAAAAGCTTGTGAGTCAAACAGATTTGACAAAACAGAAGGTTTTACAATAAATTATTATAACCCTGGAAGCTTCAGTTTCCTCATCTGCAAAATGGGGCTAAGAATACTTTCTTGATAGGTCTCATATAAGACCTAAATGACTCAGGGGTAGTGGTCACTGTCTATCTCCCTTTTAATCCACTAATCTGCCTTCTTGCAAAAACCAAACAGTAACCCACACTGCAATTGCTGTGTTGGATGAGGCAGCTTTGCTAGACAGAGTAACATAGCTTGAAGTTCATGGTATCCAACCGTTGATTGGCTTATACATTCTTTTTCATCCCTAACAGGAAAAAGGTCCAGAAACAGTCCACTCTTAATGTAGAGCAGACAATGATACACATTTATGATCTACCTCAAGGCTGTGTTCTCTCTCCTGCTCTCTTTCATAATAAATGCTGAAGGGACTGGGACCATCAGACATTCTGCAAAACATCACATTGTTCCACTCTATTAGTGAAATAGTGTTTATAGGACTGGATGCATATGACCTGTCTCTGGAGAGCAGGAGATAAACCCTGTAAGAATTCAAGGACGCTAGAGGATAGGCAATTCCCCCCATTAAGTGTCAGGGACTCACCACATCGGTGTAGTTTTGGGGGAGTGGTCTGGGGCCTGCTGGGACAGTCCCTGCAAAGTAAAGAACACGTGATTGCATCTTGTACCTCCTTCCCTCCAGAAGGAAACACAATACCCGGTAGGCTTCTGCAGGCTGGAGTCAGCATATTTTATACTTGAGAATAGGAATCCAACCTACTTTCTGAATGGTGTGGAAGGCTGTCATTTTTTGAGCAGGTCCTGGCCAGAAACGAGCTCTGCAGTAGATCCAGGCTGGACTGCAGGCTTCTTTGCCTCCAGGGCCACATGGCCCGGAAGACCTTATTGTCCTCGATGTCTCTATGGTGGGAAAAGGTACCACATGTCTATGGCAAGCCCAATGAAGTCAACACAATCTAGACCCCTAGCGCTCTGGAGCAAGGCCAATCAATCTGCAACATAGAATCATCGCCATGTGAGGAACTCCTCCTGGGGTGGGTACTGGTAGAGATGGAGCACCTGACCATAGAACATTAAGGAGCCTGTAGCTGAAACAGCCCATTACCAGCTGGGATCTGTGAGACCTACCAAGTCATTAAGGTCAGGTGGGCTTGACAGTAATCCAAAGTAAGATGGTGCATCCGGGATCAGGCACAAGCAGGGCTGGAGGTCACAAGTAAGCTGCACAGGCAGGTGGCCCAGACCCCATGTCACCCATCAACATGCACCAACACATCTCCTTCATCTCACACCTATGGTGGCATGGGGCTCTCTTATGGCCAGCTGACGAGGAGGGAGAAGGCTAAGCTTGATTCCCAGATGGGTCTTTTTGGGAGGTGGGTGTAAGCTGAAAATGGAGGCCAGCTAGAGTAGAGTGTCACCCAGGAGTGACCTTTAAAGACAAGAATGAGGTGGACTCTTACCAATGGGCTGGGCTTTGGACGGTGTACTTGGGCATCCACTCTGTGGACAAGAGAAGTAGCGTGAGGGAAGAATAAATACAGACTGTGGGCCGTGGCAAAAACAGGCAGGATAAATATTGAAAGACTGGGGACAAGGCGATCTGGGAAAGAAGGTTGTGTGTGGACCCATGGGAATGGGCACAAAGTGTGAAGATCTTGCATCATATGTTGACATCCACCAGAGAGCATCCATCATGGAAGATGTACTAAACAACCAAGCAGGCCAGAGTGACTCAGCCAGGTCATTAGTCAGTCTCTGCCATCCCAGTTTTGGCATAATAGACTCATAATGAAGGCGCCATATGGCAGGAATAGAGGTTCCACGTTCACTAAGAATGATCTAGCTACTACCGCTGCTGAATGTCCACTTTTCCAGCAGCAAAGAGCAACATGGAGCCATCAACGTGGTATCATCCATCAAAGAACCCCACCAGCCACTTGGTGGCAAGTTAATTAAATTGGACCTCTTCTACCTGGAAGAAGAAGCAATTCATCTTGACTGGGACACATCTTCCTAGTATGGGTTTACCTTTCCTGGCTCCTGGGTCTCAGCCAATCTAAAGACTTGCAGAGTGTTTGATCTATTAATGTTTGGTCTCAGATAACATCACATTAGACCAAAGGACTCCCTTTATAGAAGAGGAGGTGCGGTGGTGGGCATATGATCATGGAATCCACCGGATTTATGATACCACATTGCCCAGAAGCTGCTGGCCTTTGGAGGACTTTGGACTTTGGAGGATTTGGGTGCTGAAACCTACATCCAAGCCAGTCAAATTGGAGCTCAAGAAAAGAACAGGTTTTCGGTCTCTCCCAGTCCCAGCTCCAAGGAGTATCTCATTTCTATCCCACAGACTCCTAAGAAGCAGGTTCTTTAATTCTTAATTTTTTCTGACTTGTGTTCTTTCTCTCTTGCTCATATGCAATAAATTCTGCCTAAAAGCCATTGTACCAGCATGCTCTCTTGAGTACCACTGCCATGAGCTGCTTCCCACAGGCCCCTGGCCTGCCTGGAGGCTTTCTTGGTCAATAGCTGGCAAGGTTCCAGTCCTGTTGGGCCAAAGGCTCTGTCATTCCTTCCCTTTCCCAAACATCTGAGCAGATCCACGACTCCAGCTTTCTAGAGTCATAGGCAAGGAATCTTGGTAGGAGGTAGGCTCAGATTCAATTTCTGTTCTTTCCCCAGATGCGTTTAGCTCTTGCCAATCTAACAATCTCTAGAAAACTCTATTTTATGCCCAGAAGTTGGGATGAGCAGAATCCTGAGGAATCACAAGGTTCCTCTCGGTAACAACCACTTTCCTATTGTCTTCCAGCTGGATCTGGCAAGGGATCTACAGGTGGTGATGATACCATGTTAGAGGGACCTGAGGTCACCTTAGAGTGGGCTCTAAAGCCCCTCCGCCTCTGGCTGGCCTGACTTGTCCTCTGCTAAGACCATGTTCTCACAGGCAACAAGGGGGTGAGGGAAGCAGTCCAGGACCTGAAAACCTTCCCCCTCTTCACCCGGCTCCCGCTGTCCTGCAGATGCTGTTGCGATCACAGTTTGTATATGAAGGAATTTTATATTTGAAATGTTTGGTAGGCCTAAAAATAAAAAGTACTTTAGCTAGAAAAAAAAGATGCAACTGAGGCACCAATTTGGAAATGATACTCTGCAAGGAAAGTTACGCTGCAAGGAGGCAGCATTCACCCTAGACCAACACCATGGATGGGTGCAGTCTGTGAGCAGAATAAATGGATTTGGGAATTAGGGGGTGGAAGTAAGAGTGATTCCTCTCACCATACTCCCCATGAGCCACTGGGAGAATTTGGGCTTCCCATCCTCACAACTCTGGGCTCTGTAGGTTCTGGTTCCTGGGGGCTGTGGAGGGGGGGTGGGCAGGGGTGCTTCCGCCAGGAGACACAAGAGTCCCATTGGACTTTAAGCTATAGCTGCTACCTGATCATTTCAGGCTCCTGGTGCCAAGGCAAGAAGAGGAGTCACCCTCCCGGCAAGTGAATTGACTGCAACATCAGGCGGAAACAGAGCTGTTGTTACACAGAGGACAGAAAGAAATACATTTAACGCTCCAGGTGACCCACTTGTGTATTTCTCGATGGTAAATGGACAGATGGCAAATACACAGATGCAGCAACCATGACTAAGATGAGCATGGTGACAAAGGTCTCAGACCCCTTAGAGATGAAGGTCTGGGTCATCAGGCTAGGGAAGCCCCTTAGACCAGCAGAGGTCTGAGCTGAGGGTTAGGGAGTCTAGAATGGGAGAGCGATAACAAGTATACCAGCTGTAGCATGAGAGCTATAGTTTTTTCCACTAACCCGCTAAAGTGTCCCCAGAAAAAGAGAAGGATCAGAATGCTGGAGGAGTCGTTCTAAGATGGTGTTAATTTATTTTACAAAGCAAGGGATCCAAATGATACAGAATTGTGGTGAAGGCGGTGGTGCTCACATCTCCTCTTCAGAAGCCACAGGCGCACTCTCAGCTGCCAGGAGTCTTGCCCTTTACGGACGGGGCTACCTTGTCCAAGGTTATGGTCCCTCTTTGGAGAAAGCCCCAGCCAGTGACTGGTCAATGTAGGGGTACAAAGCCCTGGCCCCCTTCCATCAATTCAGGACATCTATAAAGAGCCATCCCATTTTCAGAGCTCCCAGTACCTGAGGTCTCTGTTATAACTCCCTTGCAGTTCGTTTCCCTGCGTGAAATTCTGCTGTCCTCACCCCCTTGCAAGTGTTGATACCGGGAGAGCGTGCCATTAAATCTCTTGCAGGCAAACCTCCTCCTCCGAGTCTGTTTCCCGGGGAACCTGGCCCAGCCCACTGTGCACATCCTCAACCACACGAGTTAATGTCAAACCATTCCCAAGATGGTTGTACCAACTTACATTCCTCCCAACAATGCATAAGAGTTCTATTGGCTCAACATCCTCGCCAAATCCTGGTATTGTTAGACTTTTTATTTTTAGCCAATCTGGTGGGTGTGAAATGGAATCTCATTGTGGTTCGAATTTACATTTCCCTGATGACTAATGAGGTTGGGCCCCTCATGGGTTTACTGGCCACTTGGGTTTACTCTTTGGGAACAGCCCCAGCTCCCTTGCCAGTTCCAGTTCCACAGACGCACTCACGTAATGCTATCTAATAAGGGAGTGAGGCCACCAATCTCAGTGAAGCCCTCTGCCCTCTTCTGACTTGACATCTGAGCAGTGTGACATTTGGTCACCACTTCGTCCACCCATCACCCTCTTTTCTTGGCTTCCTTGACATTGCACTGTCCTCATTTCCCCCCCCCCCACTGGCTGCCCCTCGTCCGTCTCCTTGGCAGGCAGAGGCATGACTGTTGTGTGTTTGGGGTCCTCAGGGCATAGTCCGTGCTCTTGTCTCATCCCGCTCTGACCCCCTCTGCAGGCACGCTCACACAAACCCTCAGCTGCGGTTACCATCATCATACACCGAGGATTCCCACAGTCCTCTCTGTGGACACCTCCACATGAATGTCTCAAAGCCTTTCCACTTCCGTCTACACAAAATAGAAACCGTGACTCTTCCTCCCAAACCCAGTGGTTGGCCAGGAGTTCCTGCTTCAGTAAAGGTGCCACAATCCTCCTGATTCTAAACATCAAACACCGAGGAAGCCTCCCTCTTCCCCCTATTCAAGCCATCATGTTCAAAATTGGTTATCTTCAGTTTACCCCTCCAGATCCACTCTCTGTCCTTCGGCATTCTACTCTCTGCCTCAGGAAGTTGATTATATGGCCACCATGAAAGGCCTTCCTTGTTCTTTAGTTTCTGATCAGGTTGGGCCAATGGCGTTTTCGTTATTGGGGTGTAACAAGCTACCTCACAACTTGGCAGCTTAAAAATACCACTACTTTGTTTGTCTCTCATGATTCTGTGGGTTGACTGGGGTCATCTGGGGTCAGTTCTGCTCCACCTGATGTCCATAGTGGTGGCTGTCCCTTGGGGACTCAATTCTGCTGGAACATCCAAGATGGTACTCTCATGTCTGGCCAGCTGGTGGGGATGGCTAGAAGTCTGGACTGAGCAGGAAGAGGAAGGCTGAAGCTCTCTTTTTCCAAGTCATTTCAGGCCTCTCCCTCTTCCTAAGGCCTCTCCCTGTGGTCTTTCCAGCACAAGGTAGACAGACTTCTAATAAGGCAGCTCAGGGTTTCCCAGCCTGCAAAAGTTGAAACTACCAGGCCCTCTTAATCCATAGGCCCAGAGCCAACACAGTATCACTTCTGCTGCCTTCTGTTGGTTAAAGTAGGTCACAGGACCAGCCCAGATACAACACGGGAGGGAGTACACAAAGGCATGAACATCAGGAGGCATGATTCATCAGGGGCCATCCTTAGAGACTAGCCACCCTAGTCTACTATCTGGTCCCCAAGGTCTCTCCAGCGTGCAAAATAGCATGCAAAAATAGTCATGCCTCTGCCTGCCTCAGTCCTCCTTCCCATAATGCCCCAAATCTTAATCCATTACAGCTTCAGGCTCAGGCCTGAGGTCCAGTTTTTCATCAACTAAATTTCATCATTGTTGAGGAAGCATTTGGGCGTGGTTTCTCCTGATCTGAGGACCCGTGGACTAAAGGAAGAAGTTATCTGCCCCCACATACTCAACTTATAATGAGACAGGAACTGAGCATCCCAACATACACTCCCATCCAAAAAGGGGAAACACTGGGGCGCCTGGGTAGCTCAGTCGACTTGAGTGTCTGCCTTCAGCTCGGGTCGTGATCCCAGGGTTCTGGGATGGAGTCCTGTGTCGAGCTTCCCTGCTCGGCAGGGAGTCTGCTTCTGCTTCTCTCTCTCCCTCTGCCCTTCCCCCTGCTCATGCACTCTCTCTCAAATAGATGAATAAAATCTTAAAAAAAGGTGGGGGGACACAGAGGAGTCATAGGTCCATCGCAATTATGAAATTCCTCTGAGTACAATTCCCTTTCCTCCAGGGGTAGGAAATGTGTGCTAAGGCTCAGGCCTCCTCCCTGGGATTGGTTCTATAGGAACATCTTATTTTATTGCACTTTATTGCACTTAGCAAATATCGCATTTTTTACAAATTGAAGCTTCAAGACTTCTGTGGAGGGAGTCATTGCAGATGCAGTGAAAATAGCAAGAGAACCAGAATCAGAAGTGGAGCCTGAAGACATGACTGAATTGCTGTGATCTCATGATCAAACTTGAACAGATGAGCAAAGAACATGGTTTCTGAGATGGAATCTACTCTTGGTGGAGCTGTTGTGAAGACTGTTGAAACGACAACAAAGGATCTAGAATATGACGAACTCAGTTGATAAAGCAGTGTGGGGTTTGAGAGGATAGAGTCCAATTTTGAAAGAAGTTCTACTGTGGGTAGAAAGCTATCAAACAGCTTCACAGGCTACAGAGAAATTGTTTGTGAAAGGAAGAGTCAATCACTGCGGCAACTTTTACTGTCTTATTTTGAGAAACTGCTACAGCCACCCCAGCCTTCAGCAACCAGCACCGTGATCTGTCAGCAGCCAACAACATCGAGGCAACACCCTCCACCAGCAAAAAAATTACAACTTGCTGAAAGCTCAGATGACGGTTAGAATTTTTTAGCAACAAAACCTTCTTTAATTAATGTACATTCTTTAGATATAGTGCTATCGCACACTTAATACTACTGTAGAGTATAAATATAACTTTCACGTGCACTGGGAAACCAAAAAATGCACTTGACTCACATTATTGAGGTACTCATTTTACTGAGGTGGTCTAGAACACAATCCACAATACCTCCGACGTGTGCTTGTATGTGGCTCTTGGCTCCACCCTCTGAGTCATCCTTCTTTTCCACAAGAAACGCCCCATGTTGGCCTGTTTCCTTGCCCTTAGGATGTTGGGGTCACAAAGGCTATTTCTAGTTTATGATATCTCTGTTCTTTTCAGTCCCAGTTAGTAAAATAAAAAAATGTGTGATTTCCTATGTATCAAATCATCTACTCCATTAGACAAAAGCCAGACTTCCATTTCATTCCGAAACAGGCCCCTTTCTACTTTGGGCCATAGGCAAGCTGCTAAGGGACAATGGCTTCAGAGATTCTCAGAAGTCATTTGTCTAGCTGAGAGGATCTACCTGATATACCCTTGAATCCAGCTAAAGTCCCAGCACAGGGTTGTGTGGCTGCATGCTTGATCTAACCTTGACCCTGAGGACACAGTTTACTGGCAGCACCCTAGATTTGATTTTTTTAAGATTTTCTTATTTTTTATTTATTTATTTATTTATTTATTTATTTATTTATTTATTTATTTATTATTTGAGAGAGAGCATGTGAGCGCTAGCCCACAAGCAGGAGGAAGAGGAGAAGGGAAGGAGCAGAGGGGTAGGGGGAGGGAGAGCGAGATAATCTCTAGCAGATTCAGCGCTGAGCACAGAGCCCAATGCGAGACTCAGTCCAATGACCCTGAGATCATGACCTGAGCCAAAACCAAGAGTTGGACACTTAACCCACTGAGCCACACAGGTGCCCCCTTAGATTTGATTTTTGCCACCAGTTTCCCTCCCTCCCCCTAGGTTTTTATTTTCTTTGAGAATCTTTATTAGGCTACATAGGGTGGGGATGAGATGATTTTCCATCCCAGCAAGCTTGAGGTTAGAAGTTTTCTTTTAGATTCCCTTGAATACCAAACAGTTCTTTCTTTGGTCCATCTCTCTCTATCCACACCTCAGCTAAAATGAACCATTGGCTCTTTCAACATTCTGCCTTGAAATCTTCCTAGCCAAATCAACAAGTTCATGAACTAAATTTTCTGTTTTCCACATTATTACAAGGAACAGTTTAACTAAATTGTTCTGTCAGTACGTAAGTTGGGTTCCCTTGCCTCAGCCTTTTATAACAATTTCCTCACAGTCCTTCCAGGTTCCAATAACAACCTCATCAAGGCCCTTTGAGCCTCTGCCCACTGCCCTTTCAGCCAATGTCCCATGCTTTTGGTGGTGTTTATTGGAACTCTTCACTTCTCAACAGCAATTCCTGTTTTGGCTAAAGTTAAAACCAACAAATATTTATGATCTTTCACGATTCTGTGGATTGGCTGGGCTCAGCTCCACACGATGTTGGCTGGGACAGCAGTCATCCGGGAGCTCTGCCGGGCTGGGCTATCCAAGATGGCTCACCCACATGGCTGTACCTTATGGGGACAGCTTGAAGGCTGGGCTCAGCTGGGGCACTGGGACACTGGGTCTCTCTCGTTCTCTCGACTTGGCTTCCTCATGTGATCTGTCCTGGTGGTCTCTTCAACAGGGCAGGAAGACATAGGACAAGTTTCATAAATTCTCTGCCCCTAGCTAGGCTTATTCCTCACCTGTCCCTGTTCCCGCAGGAAGGCTCTGACTCTGTACCCTTCCGACAGAGCAGATATCTTGTTTGAGCCACCATTTACTGACCACTTGGGATTGTTCTGTCCTGTGCTGAGTTCTGTGCTAGGGATTTAACTTGTATTTTTTTCCATTAAGCCTCAAGGCAATCCCTGTTAGGCAGGCATGCATGACTGTCTCATTTTATAAATCAGAAATGTTCTGACTTGCCCAAGATCATAGGACTAGATAAGGGACAAAGGTGGACTGGAATCCAGGTCCACCTAACTCCACAGTCTTTACCCTCTTCAGTTCACTGCCTACACGTCCAGGGTCAGTCAGTGAACCCCAGGACTAAGTCACTGTTGGCTGAGGAGATTCTGGATTTTATACCTTACACCATGTGTACGGGATACCCCACCAGGTGTACTGTACACATGGTGAAATACGTAAAGTTCACCAACCTCCCATGTACAGCTCAGTGATCTTTACATATGTACACACCAGTGTGACAACTATCAAGGTCAAGATATATACCTAACACCTCCGGCACCTTAACATGCTTCCTCATGCCTCTTCACAACCTCTACTCCTCTGCCTTCTATCATCATCAGTTAGTTTTGCATGCTTTTGAACCTCATAGAAATGGAATCATAGAGTATGGGCTCTTTTGTCTGGCTTCTTTTACTCAACATGGTATCAGTGTATCAGATTCGTTCTTGGTAGGCAGGTAACAGTAACCCCTCTTCATTGCCACGTGCTATTCTGTTGTTTGGATACACTACATTTTTGTTATCTAGTCTCCTGTGAATGGATATTTGGGTTGTCTCCAGTTTGGGGCTACTATGAATAAAGCTGCTCTGAACATCCATGTACATGTTTTTGCGTGGACTTAAGCGCTCATTTGTGGAATATAGGCAGGAATAGAACAGCTGTTTCATAGGGTAGGTATAAGTTTAACCTTATAGAAAGTACCAGTTTTCTAAACTGGTTGCTCCATTTTACACTCCCACCAGAAATGTATGAGCACTCCAGTTAGCAGATTGAGATATAATTCACATACCCTAAAATTCACCCTTTTAAGGTATAAAATTCAGTAGTTTTAGTATACTCACAGAGTGGCACGACCATCCCTGCTAATTCCATAACATCTCATCACCCCAAAAGAAGCCCCGTGTTCATTAGTAATCACTCTGCATTCCTCCCTTCTGCCCCCAGCCTCCTCTCCACTGGAAACCACCAATCTCCTTTTTCTCTCTATGGATTTGCCTGTTCTGGACATTTCATGCAAAGGGAATCATACAAAGACAGTTGGCCAGCTCAGTCAGTTAAGTGTCCATCTCTTGATTTTGGCTCAGGTCATGGTCTCAGGGTTGTGAAATCGAGCCCCACAACCGGGCGCTGTGCTCAGCTTGGAGTCTGCTTGAGATCCTTTCCTTCTCCCTCTGCTCCTCCCCACCAGTTATGCGTTTTCTCTCTCTCTCTCTCTCAAATAAATAAATAAATAAATAAAATCTTTAAATGGGGGGCCTGGGTAGCTCAGTCATTAAGCGTCTGCCTTCAGCTCAGGTCATAATCCTGGGGTCCTGTGATCAAGCCCCACATTGGGCTCCCTACTCTGTGGGGAGCCTGCTCCTCCCTCTCCCTCTGCCTGCCGCTCCCCCTGCTTGTGCTCTCTCTTTCTCTCTCTGTGAAATAAGTAAATAAAATCTTTTTTAAAAAGGCAATCATACAATCAGGACTTTCGTGTCTGACTTCCCTCATTTCTCCTAATGTTTTCAAGGTCCGTCCATGTGTAGGCATGTGTCAGTATTTCATTCCTTTTGTTGCCAAATAATATTCTATTATATGCCAATATCACGTTTTGTTTACCCATTTATCAGTTGATGGACATTTGAGTTGTTTCCACATTATGGCTATTATAAACAATGCTGCTATGAATATTTGTGTGCAAGTTTCCGTGGGGATATCCATTTTTAATTCTCATGTGTATGCACCCAGGAGAGGAATTATTGGATCTACTTGGGTCATATAAGATCCAGGGAAAGAATTCCTGCTGCAGAAATTTCCAGCAGGAAGACAGTCCACCCATACATCTGGGCCTCATCATCCACTCTGCAGAAGATGATTCACAGCTGGGAGGCATCCAGAGTCTTCATGATCAGCGGCAAAGTTAAAATCTAGATTTATCTTTGGAGATAGTGTGTAGAGCAACCTCCTGGGGTTATAAAGGACAACAGACCTGAAATCCCACAGTTCACTATTTCCTAGTTATGTGAACTTGAGCAAGTTACTTAACTTCTCTGAGCTTCAGTGTTCTTATCTGTAAAACGGGCACAAATAACTCCTACTTTACAGATAGCATGGGTTCTAGTGTTTTGGTGCTGACCAGCGAGAGAAGCCGGGATCCAGTAAGCGCTGGTTCCATCCCCTTTCGCCTTCCTTCAGTTGAGTCTTCCTGTGTCTGAAAAATGTGCTACCCTGAGCAAAAAATAACCTCAGGCAGGAGCACTGGCTCAACTCTAGCTGTGCAGTAAAATCACATGGGGATTTTTTTTTTTTCCCCAAACATACCAGTGCCTAGCGCCTAGCCCCAGGAGTACTGATTTAATTCACCTGGGTTAATGAGTGGGCATCTGTTTTTCACTGAAGCCCCCAGCTGATTCTAAGGTATAGCCAGGGCTGAGAACTACTGTGCTAAGTAATGAATTAACTGTGATTGAGAGGCTGAAAGAAGGTTCTAGTGACCAACCATCTGATTTGCCCAGGACCAACCAAGTTTTAGCACTACAATTTCTGCATCCTAAGAAACCTCTCAAATCTGGGCAAACTGGGAGATTTGGCCACCCATGAGGAAGATGATATATGGATGTTGATATGTGGTAGATATTTAGGATTTCCTTCCAAGTTTCAGGTTTGAAGCCAAAAGCCTTTTGAATTTAGAGAATAAAGACTGTAAAACTGCTTACTACACCCCAGCACAGAGTTTGAAATGTACAGGGAAGCTACCAGCTCTGCAGCTCCCCCACAAGCCATGGGAAGGAGACAAAGGTCAGGAGGGAAGGGACTAGTTAGGACAGTACTTCCCAAACTTTAGTGTGTATGAAAATCATCAGAGAGTCCTATAAAATGTAGCTTCTGATCCAGCAGGCCTGTGGGAGGCTTGGAATTGTGCTTTTCTAACAGGCTCCCAGGTGACTCCAATGCTGCTGGGTCCAGAGACCACACTTGAAGGAGCTAGGGTCCAGAGACAATTTTTGGAGCACAAGCTTTGGGTGAAGATGTAACTTCTCTCTTACAATCCACATGACTCTGGAGAAATTCCTTCTTCTTTCATTTTCCTACTTCTTCTTGCAATTTATCAGCTATAAAATGGGGATAAAGGGGCGTCTGGGTGGCTCAGTTGGTTAAGCGGCTGCCTTCGGCTCAGGTCATGATCACAGGGTCCTGGGATTGAGTCCCGCATCAGGCTCCTTGCTCAGCAGGGAGTCTGCTTCTCACTCTCCCACTCCCCCTGCTTGTGCTCGCTCTCTCTCTCTGACAAATAAATAAAATCTTTAAAAAATAAAATAAAATAAGGATAAGAATATGTACATCACTGGGAACATCCAGAAGTTCCACGGTAGTTTATTTTTTCAATTTTATTTATTTTTGACAGAGAGAGAGAGAGCGAGCGAGCGAGCACAAGCAGAAGGAGCAGCAGGCAGAGGCAGAGGGAGAAGCAGACTCCCTGCTGAGCGGGGAGCCCGATGCAGGACTCGATCCCAGGACCCTGAGATCATCACCTGAGCCGAAGGCAGATGCTTAAATGTCTGAGCCATTCAGGCGCCCCATCCATGGTAGTTTAGAAAGCAGGTTGTTGTGAAGATCCCACGTGCCTGACATATATTAAGGGCTGACTGAATATTGGTTCTCTTTCCATCCCCATCTCCACCCAATTTTAGCTTCTGTTTCTTGAAGGGCTCTGATCATTTTCCTTCTTCTTTCTTTCTTTCTTTTTTAGACAGGGAGTAGGGGGAAGGGGAGAGGAAGGGGGAGAGAGAATCTCAAGCAGACTCCATGTCCAGGGTAGAGCCCGACTTGGGACTTGATCTCACAACCCTAAGATCATGACCTGAGCCAAGATCAAGAGTGGGACGCTTAACCAACTGAGCCACCCAGGAGCCCCTCTGATCAGTTTCGTAACAACACAGTCCTTCATGTAGTAGTGGGCATCATATTGCCCAATGAGGAGTAGGCATTGTATTGCCCACTAAAAAACTATTGCTAGGGGAGCCTGGGTGGCTCAGTCGGTTAAGTGTCTGCCTTCAGCTCAGGATCCTGGGATTGAGCCCCACGTCCAGCTCCCTCTTCAGTGGGGAATCTGCTTCCTCCCTTCCCCCTGCTCATGCTCTCTCTCTCTCAAATAAATAAAAATCTTTAAAAAATAAAAAAATAAAAAAACTATTGCTGAATTGTTCAGAAGTGCTGAGTAGAGGCATGTGACTGAAAACCAGTGCCAGGATTGTGTGACCAGCTGCACCTTTAATTTAACCATTTGTGTGCCATGCAGAGAGAAACCTCTTTTAGACAAGATGTTGGTAGTCAACAATAGCTTTTCTTTCAAGGCAAAAAAAAGAGAGAGAGAGAGAGAAAGACTACGGGAGGACTTTTTTTTTCTTTCTTAATTCTCAGTCTCAGAATGTTAAGGTTGGAGGAACTGAGGGAAAGTACTAGATTCACAGAGCCCTTGAAAATGTCTTTGGAATTAGAAATTCCCGAGTTTGAATCCTGCCTCCATCAGTGAGTATGCTGTATGACCTTGGGCAAATCACCAACCTGCTTTGAGCCTCAGTTACCTCATCTGTAAAATGGAGAGGATGATCCCTATCTGGTCGCTAGTGCCACCCCCTCCAAAACCATGACTCTGGACTCCTGCCCACCATGCACCAGTCAGCTGCTGTGTCAGGGCTCCTCTGGGGAGCGGGGCCATTGAGGCAGGAGGCCGGAGGGAGTCAGGCTGCAGGCTGGCAGCCTGGGGCCAAAGGGCTCTGCATCTTTTGTTGTTCCATTTGAGCCAACATTAAACCTTCAGGGACTTCTAAGAGCATCCTCGAGTTACATCTCCCACAGAAAATACAAAGGATGGAAAACACTGCCATTGTTCCAGCCACAATTTGACACTCTCCAGTTCGCTCCAGTTTGCTCCAGGCCCTATCCTGTTCTACTGCTCACCCACGCCTGCCAGGCCCCCGTGGGACTTTGCCTTCGCATCTCCTTGTCCTTGCTCTACGGTCTGGGGTATCAGATGGTGGCAGGCTCTCATACAGTCCTTACTGTGAGCCAGACATTGCTGAGAGCACTTTTTACACGGCAATCCTCATGCCCTTGTGCTGAGGTAGATGCTATTTTTAGCCTCCATTCCAGGAGTGAGGAACAGAGGAGCAGAGATGCTAAGTGAACTACCCAAGATCACACAGCTAGGAAGTGGCACTGCTAGGATTTAAATTCAGGCGGCCTGCCTCCCAAGTGTGTGTGTTAACCGCTACCCCACACAGCCGATGCCAGAGCCGTTGAGTAGCTTGCTTCTATTGCTTTTTCTCAAACTAGCATTTGTTTTTCTGCTATTAAAAAAGATACATGCTCATAAAAAAATATAGAGGAAGCTTTAAAGAAACAAGTGAAAAAAAAGTCTCAAACTTTCACTCCCCATCCCTCCCCAGAAGTAGCATTTGGAGGGCATCTCGGCAGATGTACGCAATATATGTTATACAAAATTGGATAATAACCCTACAAAACAAAAACCTACAATGATGAGAAAATGATCCAGAACTCACAGTTGGCACCCATTCAGCCTCGGTTCCGCTGTCCCAGGTCATCCTCTGCCTCTGTGACCCCTGGGCAGTTCTTCTAAGTTTCGGTTTTCCTTCTGTAAAATGGGGCTGATGATAGTCCAATCTCATAGAACAGACCTTAAAATTCAATGATAATACACAAGAAGTACTTAGCATGGTTCCTGGAATTCAGTGAGTGCTCAATAAAAATTTAGTTTCCCTTATGATTATTCAGGGCTGATGTATGCTCCTTAGGCCAGGGAGCCTCCAGCCCAAGGAAGATCCAGATTCTGGCCACAGAGAGAAGCAAAAAGTGAAGGTTGGCTGCACACGGTCTAAGGGCTGAGGTGAGGCATCCAGCATGAAAGCCTGTGGTCAGGATCTGGAGGTCCAGGAGCAGTTTAGAAAGTGAGGTGCATGGGGCGGGGGATGGGGGGGTGGCAGAGCACAGCAGCTCACGATGGGGATTATGTACTGGGGGTGGGAGTAAGGGCTGGAGATGCTTCTGGAGTAAAGCCCAAAGCTGTACTCCCTCTCCCACCCTCCCAGGTCTGGAATAATCACCCAGGGCTGAAACTTGCCTGAAGCCTCCTCCCTCCAAGTAAATAGGTGTTGCTATTTCAAGCCAGGCCTGTGATAAAAATACTTGCTTTGCTTTGGAGGGATTTTTTTCTTTTTTCTTTTTTCTTTCTTTTTTTTTAAGCCATGAAAATAACAGGGCAGTAGGCTCTCTATTTTAGGTTGGGGCCTTTGGCTTGCTTTCAAAGTCATGGCCCAAATGAGATCTATTTAGAAACAGGTCACTGCCCACTCTGCACGCGTTGATCGTCCGGTAGAACAAGCCTGGATGGATGCACCTAAGAGACTCTGGGGCCTGTACCCGAGGGGCAGAGTTGGAGCGAATTGCAGTGCGAGCCATTGTTTATGCCCAAACGTAACAGCGAGCCCGGCGTCTCCCCTGGGGGCCCCAGAGCCCTCCCCACGCCCCCGAGTTGTCAGGAGGCCGAGCAGCCAGTCAGTCTCTGTTTCCACTTGGAGAATCCTGGGTCAGGGTGGGGCTGGGATCTGGGAAGGCTCTCCACCTTTTCTATAAATCTGCGGGGCACGCAGCAGCTTCGGAGCCAGGCAGGAGCTCCAGTTGGGGTTGGCCATCTGGAAACGGACTGAAAGTTTTCCAACCTCTGTGGACCAAAGGGTGCCTTTAGGGACCGAGAAAGAAACTCTGGAGGGGATGGCCTGAGGTGGGGTGGAAAGAACCTGAACAGATTTCAGTTTGAATCTTGGTCCTGCCCCTCACTAGCTGTGTGACTTTGGGAAGGTAACTTCACTTCTCTGACCCCTTGTTTTTTCTTAGTGAAATGGAGGTAATAAAAGCAAACCTTACAAGACTGTTGGGAAGATTAAAGAAGATAATGTATCTTAAAGCATCTAGTACATATAGAGTGGTCATCAGATATGGAAACACAGAGGAATTTTCAGAGTAAATGGTTTATTGGTAATACATATCTCTGTATTTCCAGACATTAGGGTTCTTTTTGGTATAATTGCTAGCACTGATATACTTAGAATGTGCCAGGCACTGTTCTAAATGCTTAACGTATATCAACTAATGAATGCTTTTAAAATTTTTTAAATTTAAATTCAAGTGAGTTAGCATCAACTCATTAATTCTTTTTTTCTTAAAGATTTTATTTATTTATTTGAGAGAGAGAGCATGAGAGAGAGAGAGAGCACATGAGAGGGGGTAGGATCAGAGGGAGAAGCAGACTCCCTGCTGAGCAGGGAGCCCGATGTGGGACTCGATCCTGGGACTCCAGGATCATGACCCGAGCCGAAGGCAGTTGCCTAACCAACTGAGCCACCCAGGCACCCGAATTCTTTTTTTTTTTTAAGATTTATTTATTTGGGGGGGCGGGGAGTGGCAGGCAGAGGGAGAGGGAGAGAGAGTCTTAAGCAGACTTGGTGCAGAGCCTCTGGCAGGCTCGATCTTATGGCTCTGAGATCATGACCTGAGCTGAAGTCAAGAGTCAGGTGCTTAATGACTGCACCACCCAGGCGCCCCAACTCATTAATTTTTAATAACCCTAGGAAACAGGCACTACATCATCTCCATTTTACAGGTGAGGAAACAGGCTCAACAGTCAAATGACTTACCCAAGGCCACACAACTAGCAAATGGTATAACCAAGAATCAAACCTGAGCAGTCAAGCCACACTACTGCTAACCATTATGCTATACTTGTTTTTTTCTTCTACAGTTGATGTCTTGACGCTCAGATGATGCTAACAGGTAAAAATAATGACAGCAACAATCACGGGTCACAGAGTCCCAGCACTGCAAAGAATCTTAAGAGGTCACCCAGTGGGGGGCGCCGGGGTGGCTTGGTCCGTTGAGTACCCGACTCTTGGTTTTGGCTCCGGTAGTGGTCTTGGATTCCTGGGATGGAACCCCGGGGTGGGCTCCAAGGGGAGTCTCTTCCTCTCCCTCTGCCCTCCCCCCCACTTGTGCACACACACTCTCTCTCTCTCAAATAAATAAATAAAATCTTTAAAAAAAAAAAAGATGTCACCCAGTGATTATGGTCTTAACCTTCTGCCTTTACAGTCAAAAATACACTGAAAATATTTGGGAAGTAATTAAGAGGTGATTTTTTTTTTTTTTAAGATTTTTATTTATTTATTTGACAGAGAAAGACACAGCGAGAGAGGGAACACAAGCAGGGAGAGTGGGAGAGGGAGAAGCAGGCTTCCCGCGGAGCAGGGAGCCCCATGCAGGGATCATGACCTGAGCTGAAGGCAGACGCTTAAGGATTGAACCACCCAGGCGCCCCTGGTGGCTATCTCTCTCTGTTTGATTTATTTGCATGTTCCTTTTTGTGAATTGTCTGTTCCTATCTTCTATTTTTCTGTTGGGTACTTGGTCTTTTCTTATTGATTTTGGAGCTCTTTTTATAGTAGAGAAACCAATTCGTTGTTAATTGAATTACAAGTATTTTTTTCCCCAGTGTGCCACTTGACCTTTGCTCTTGTTTAAGGTATTTATTACCAAGCAGAAAGTTGACTTTATTGTTGAATTTATTAACCTTCTTTTACAGCTTCTGGCATCTGTATTATGCTTAGAAATGCCTCCCCTATGCTGAAAAAACTATTTTTTTTTTAACTTTCACACGTTTTCCTCTGGAATGTCTATGGTTTCATTTTTATATTTAAATCTTTCAATCATTTGAGTTTCATTTTGGAATTTTGGTATTTTACTAGGGGCTCAGAAAACAGCGCTCTTGGTCCCATTCTTCTCCATGCCTGGCACTTCCATGTTCCGTGTGAGATCATCTCTGTCCAGTTTTCCTTGGTTCCAATTTTGATAGGAAAATTTGGCCTTCACTTGGTGTCTATATTAGTTTCTAGGGTTGCCATAACAAAGTTCTACAAACTGGGTGGCTTAAACAATCAGACGTTTAGTCTCGTGGTTCTTGAGGCCAGAAGTACGAAATCAAGGTGTCGGCTGGCCTGTACCCTCTCTGGGACTCTGGGTGCAGTCCTTCCCCGCCCTGGTGGTGTCTGGCAGTGTTCTGTCCGTGGCTTGCAGCCGCCTCACTCCAATCTCTGCCTCTGTCATCACGTGGCCTTCTCCCTGTGTGTCGGTCTTTTCCTCTTCTAATAAGGACACCAGTCCTATCTGGCTAGCACCCTCCCTACTCCCATACGATTTCATTTCCATTTGGTCACATCTGCAAGACTCTATTTCCAAATAAGGCCACATTAGCAGGTGCTGGGGATTAGGACCTCAACACAGCCTTTGGGGAGACACAATTCAACCTATAACGTTTGGTTCCTCAAAAATAATCTACCCTCCGGAGAGACATCTTAAAAGTTACGGAATAAATCATAAAGAAAAACACAAAATACAGGTGAAAGACACTGTTGCTTAAAACCCTCCCAAACTGGCACAACAGTAATAACTAACTACAAAACCACTACAAATAAATGAAACAGCTCCAAAATAAAAAGGCAAGGGAAAAAAAGAGAGAGACTAGGAACAAACATTTGCCATCAATATTTAAGAAGGGAATAATTCACAAGAATTCACTCATGTTGGTAAGAAAAAAACGCCAATACCCCCACAGTGCAAGGTCATGAACAGGTTAAGTCAGAAAACGGATATGCGGGAAAATATTCACCTGCATGATTAATCAAAGAGCTGCAATGATAAAGTACTTTTTTAAAGCCGTGATAAAGTACTTTTCTTTTTCTAATAACCGACAGAAAAAAGATCATGGTATTTTTGTGCCGGCGCAGTGATGGTGAAACTGGCTATTTCGCATGCTGCTGGTGGCAGCGCCCTTTTAGAAAACAAGCTGCCAATATAGATCAAGGGCCATAAAAATGTTTATTCCAGTTGATCCAGTAATTCCACTCCTGGAACTCTATTCTAGAGAAATAATCTGAAGTGTGGAAGCTGTTTGAAAAGGCAGAGCAAAGGGACATTTATTGGATCCCTGCTTGATGCCAAGCTCTTTACATATCTTATCTCAATTCTCCCAATAACCTTGTGAGGTCAGTATTTGCTCCATTTACAGATAAGGAAACCAATGTTCTGTGAGGTTAGGCCCCTGTCCAAGGTCACACAGTTTTTTTTTTTTTTTAAGATTTATTTATTTATTAGAGAGAGAGAGCCCACACTGGAGAGAGGGGCAGAGGGAGAGAGAGAATCTCAAGCAGACTCCTCGCTGAGCACGGAGCCCAAAGCCTCAGTGTCATGACCCTGAGATCATGACCTGAACTGAAATCAAGAGTCTTACACTTGGGGCACTTGGGTGGCTCAGTCAGCTGGGCATCTGCCTTCAGCTCAGGTCATGATCTGAGGGTTCTGGGATCGAGACCCGCATCGGGGTCCCTGCTCTGCAGGGAGCCCTCTTCTCCCTCTGCCTGCTGCTTCTCCAGCTTGTGCTCTCTCTCTGACAAATAAATAAATAAGATCTTTAAAAAAAAAAAAGTCTGACACTTAACTGACTGAACCATCCAGTGACACTGGGCTTTAATCTGAGTTCTTTTTTTTTTTTAAGATTTTATTTTTAAGTAATTTCTACACCCAACATAGGGTTTGAACTCACACCCCCGAGATCAAGAGTAACAGGCTCCACCCACTGAGCCAGCCATGCTCCTGATCTGAGGTCTAAAGTCACTGGGCTCTCCTCTCCCCCTGGCTGGTTGGGAGCCAGAGCACCCGGTCCCTCCTTCAGGCCCGCTCACTCACTGCCAAGTACAAGAGGCAGCGAGGTTTGCACCAAAGGTCTCTAATATTTCCTTGGACTCTGGGGTTTTATGAATTTATTTATTGCTGTAAGTAAACATCAGGAAGGATAAATACAGAGATAAGTAAGAATTATGCAGAAAATATTTGACAGACTTCGTTTTCACCTTCAGCTTTGGACTTTCAGCCAAGATTGATCTTTGTTTTGGATTTTCATTTTGGGTATATTGATGTTTTCTTAATTAAGATTAACTACTGGGGCGCCTGGGTGGCTCAGTCGTTAAGCATCTGCCTTCGGCTCAGGTCATGATCCCAGAGTCCTGGGATCGAGCCCCGCATCCGGCTCCCTGCTCTGCGGGAAGCCTGCTTCTCCCTCTCCCACTCCCCCTGCTTGTGGTCCTGCTCTCGCTGTGTCTCTCTCTGTCAAATAAATAAACAAAATCTTAAAAAAAAAACACTACTTCAATGGTTTTAAGTTTAGAAAAGGGGAATGTAATGCTGCCTGGAACTGAAGAGCCCAGGTCTGGCTGGTTGCAGGTCAGGTTGGTTTCAGTGCTTAACAGATGTTAAGGACCCTGCAAGCCTCCAGGCTCAGCTCTCAACTGTGCAAAGGTAGCTGAGGCAGCCCCAGGCCCCTCACCGTTCAAGTCCATGGGAAAATTCAGAAGACTCATTCGGAGCGGCTTCAAAAAGCTGGAGATTCACTTTGGTTGGATCTGGTTGGGTCATGTGCCCATCCCTGAACCAATCACAGTGACCAGTACCATGTGCCAGTTTGATTGGCCAACCCTGGATCACATGCTCTGTGTAACACTGAGCGCTGTCTAGACAGTATGTTATGTTTGAGTTCCTCACGCGTGGCTGTGTTTAATTTGTTCCTCCCTTTCTACCCCTACCTCAACCTCTGCACAGTGAGCCCCCTGGAAGGCAGGGACCATGCTGGGCATCTTTACATCTCCAGTGGCAGGCTCAGTATGTGGCTCCTGGCATGCAGTATGTGCTCAGTAAATGTTCATTGAAATAAACTGATAATGGAGAGTGAATTGGGGAACTGAGATGTTTGTCCATAAGGTTTATGCAAAACAAAGCAACGCAAGCACTGCTCTAGCCCTGATTATTTCATTCTCCCTTTGGAATCAGCCAACCCAAGCTAATGGAGGAAACTGTACCCATTTTAGACTCTGGACATCGGTGACAATGAAATAACCCGAAATTAAAGTTTTAGTTGTTCAGGAAGCCTTAGAATTTGCTTCCAAGCTGGAGCCACAGTTCTTCTGCCTTAGCGAATAGTGAAATAAGTGTATATTAAGCACCAACTGTATGCTCAGCGGTACATGCTGGGGGATGAGGGTGGTAGAATATCGCAGAACTGAATAATACGGCCCTCATTCCAGAGACTAGGAGAGGCCTGAGCCACTTCCATCTTTTGACGCTCCTGGTGTATTTTTTTTTTTACGTGCACAAGTGCCAAAGCCCATATTAAAAAGAGCGCATGATGTATTTTAAATGCTTATAGTTAACAAAGTAATGTGTTTAAACCATAACCCCCCATTTCCAGCATAACGCAAATTAATAATGCTCTTTACAAGGTAATGACACCATTTATTTTGGAAACTTAATTCATAGTTGTGGCTGATTGTCCTTTTCACAGATGGCTGTATCCCACATGAGTTTCTGTAACCTTGCCAGTCCCTGCCCATCAAGAGCTGGAGTCTGTGTCCCCTGCACTTGAATCTGGGCAGCACTGTGACTGCTTCCACCGGCCGAGTACACTGGCAGTGAGGCTAGGTGACTGAGTCATAAAAGACTGCGCAGCTTCTGCCTTGTTTACTGGTGCTCTGCAACGCCATGTGGGAATTCTGACTCCCCCAAGGCCACCGTGCTGGAAAGGCCAACTGGAGGTACGTTGGCAGACAGTCCTGGCTAACCACTCCCCGTTCCCCCACACGTACCTTCCGGCCATCTCCACAGAGCTGCCAGACATAGGAGTGACAAACCATCTTGGAAGTGGACCCTCCAGCCCCAGCTATTCAGGTCACCTCCAGCCATCAGAGTCCTGACCCTGGACAAGCCATCCCTGCCAGGCCCTGTTTGCGTTTCTGACCCACAGACTCTGGGAGCATAACAAAATGTTTGCTGTTTTACACCACTAAGTTCGTAGTGGCCTGTTACACAATGGGCAACCGGAGTAATAGTCTACCAGAGCCAATGTGGTCCACTGCTAAGGCTTCAGGTTAAATTGTATGATGAGTGCTTTCTTGTATTCTTGTCAGTGTAACCTCTATGACTGTTTGTGGAGAAGCTTCCAGGGCCATAGGGCCCTCCTGGCTTCTCTCCAGGGTCGTCAACATAATTTTTGGGCCCAGCACAAAAATGAAAATGTGGGGCCCCTTGTTCATAAAGTAGGAATAAAATGACTTTAAAGGCATTAAAGTGTAGAACTTTTTCCTTTCTCTCTCTCACCTCGTCATGGTATTTCGTCTGCGCTCTTTAGTGTCGGATTCCCTGGGCGCAGGGATACTTAGGGCGAGTGCAGACCCTGACGGCTGTGTGTGTCTGCTGGTTGCTGGAGTCCCCCTCCGGGCTGGCTGCCAGACTGAAAGGCTAGACCTGGGCCGGAAGCAGGAAAGTCCATCTCCCCTTCCCTGGACGCACCAGCTCAACTCCTGGTGGATAGTGTGACCCTCAAGGGACTGCAGCCTCTGTGCCAGGTGGTGCTCAGTACCTGGATCAGAGGTGGAAATGAGGCCCCCCACGCCCCCACCTTGCCTGCCAAATGTACAGTGGTCCTGACACACTGGGGAGGGCATATCAAGATCAAACATGCCCTCTCCCTCACCTGTGCCTAGGCCTTCCCTGGGCTACAGGACCGCCAAGGTTGCTGGGTGGGAGTGGAGACAGTGAGGCTGGGCAGGACCCGGCTCAGGTTGGGGGCGGAGGCAAGTGCCAGAAAGGAAGGGGAATAGGCTGCTGAGAACCACCAGGGAGACAGGAGGCAGGACCACTTGTGAGCAGAGCTTCCAAGCCTCTGGGGTGTAAGCTCCATTGTCCTACCGGACTTCACTTAACAAAACACAAATTCAAAGATAAAATTTATTATGCATTTCAAAACAGAGACCACAGAGTTTTAAACCCCAAGAGCTGGGCCTTCTGAGTGTGGGGGCCCTGTGTGATGGCACTGATCTCATGCCCAGGAAGCCCACCCTGGCTCTCCCCAACACAAGATGCTTTTTTTTTTTTTAAAGATTTTTATTTTGGGGCGCCTGGGCTCAGTTGTTAAGCATCTACCTTCGGCTTGGGTCATGATCCTGGGGTACTGGCATCGAGTCCCGAGTCAGGCTCCCTGCTCAGTGTTCTGAGCTGCTCCCCCTGCTTGTGTTCTCTTTCCTCTGCTGCTCTGCTTCCTCTGCTGCTCCCCCTGCTTGTGTTCTCTTTCTATATAAAATACATAAAATCTTTTAAAAAAAAGTAAAAAAAAGATTTTTATCTTTAAGAAATCTCCACACCTGGCCTGGGACTCGAACTCACAACCCTGAGATCAAGCATCACACACTCCACCGACTGGTGCCCGAGCCAGCCAGGTGTGCCTCCCCAACACAAAACACTTTAATAGGATCTCAGCTTCACCAAAGTCTTGTGAGGTGGGCGTATTATCCCCATTTCACGGATAAGAAAATCTCTCAGACAGATGGAGTAGCTTGTTTGCCTGGCCTGGAGTCACATGGCTAATGGAACAGGAGATGGAAATTCAATGTCTGCTTCCAAAGACGGTAGCTTTCCTGCCCGCTGAGGCCAGGAGAGGTAAAGAAAAGGCTGCATAATAAGGTGTGGGCTAAAGCAGGCGGAGTCACATGGAAATTCAGAGAAAGGACAGAACATTGTAGGTTGCAGCTGCCAGAGGAGACTCCGTGGAGACATGGATGTTGAGCTGGGATTAAAAATAGGGAGGAGTGGGGCACCTGGGTGGCTCAGTCGGTTAAGTGTCTGCCTTTGGCTCAGGTCATGGTCCCGGGGTCCTGGGATCAAGCCCCGCATCGGGCTCCCTGCTCAGCGGTGAGCCTGCTTCTCTCTCTGCCTGCTGCTTCCCCTGCTTGTGCTCTCTCTCTCTGACAAATAAATAAATAAAATCTTTATATATATATATATTTATTTTTATTTATATATATATATATATATATATGGAAGAACATTTCCAGCAGCGGGAATAGCATGACCTGCTTCACCTAGTGTGCTGGGTTCCACAGGCCTGAGAGGAGAACAGGTGCCATTCCCGGGACGGGAGGGGTCAGACCAGTGACCTTGGAGAGGATGCCCTTTACCAAATGTCGTGAAGGGCACTGAGGCCTGGGCTCAAGCAACTCTTCTGGAGGGATGTTTCGGTGTGAAGGAGAGGCATTTCGAAGGCGGCGGTGGGAGGCAGAGCGTTGGGACTTAGTGGAGGGATGAGTGAAAGAGTTGAGCCTGAGTCTAGACCCTTTTTAGACAGATTTGGCCCTAAAAATTTAAGGGGAAAGAAAAGAAAGAATCAGGGTGGAAGGGGGAAAGGGACATACGAAAGTGCTGGTGTTTTTCTTCGTCACGTTTGGCAGACTTGTCCAGTTAGAGCAGAAAGCAGTACGTCAGGGAGAGGCGTTGGAGAGGGAAGGGAGGGGGAGTGCTCGCTGAGCACCTACTGCGTGCCGGGGCCTGTACTTTCCTGTTTCATTTCCTCCCAGTAAGCCCTGACGGCAACTCTTCCTGCTCCTGCACCACCCGAGGGAGAGGCCGAGAAGCACAGCAGTGAGGGCAGGGCTGGGATTTGATCTCTTATTTGTCTGACTTCAGAGCCCAGGGCTTACCCTTCTGTACAGAGGAGAGGTGAAGGGCTGGGTTTAGCAAGGAAAAAAAAACGTGTGTTCTCCTCAGCAACTGCTGCATTAGCAATCTGCTGGAAAGGGGGCAGTAAACAGGGGCTCAGGCTCCTGTTGGGGGTGGGTCGTCACCCCTGAGGTGTGGTCTGAGGCTGGGAGGAGGCAGGTAGAGGTTAGCCAAGGAAGTGGTGGGAAAAGGCTGTGCATTGGCCACGCCCAAGAGGCGGGTGGACCCCATAGTTGCTGCATGTGGGGCTGCCTAGGCAGGGCACCTTTTTTTTTTTTTTTTAAAGATTTTATTTATTTGACAGAGAGAGACACAATGAGAGAGGGAACACAAGCAGGGGGAGTGGGAGAGGGAGAAGCAGGCTTCCTGCTGAGCAGGGAGCCTGACGCAGGGGCTTGATCCCAGGACCCTGGGATCATGACCTGAGCCCAAGGCAGACGCTTCATGGTTGAGCTACCCAGGCGCCCCGGCAGGGCACCTTTTATCTCGGGGCTCTGTAGCTGAGGAGCTAGCATGGAAGAAAGGATGTGGTTCTGGGAAGCCTGGAGAGGTGGGCCAGGCAGCGGAGGGCATAGCCCTTAGGGTCCCTGGTTAGTGTCCTGGTGAAGGTCACACTGAGTTGGGGGGCTGGGGTGGGTAGTTTGTGTGGAATGTGAACACTGGAGAAGGTGGGAGGGCTGTGGGACAGACTGTTGACCCCCTTCTCCCCTCTGTCTCTTATTCCCCCCTTCTCAATCTCTGTTTCCAGTGTGGACCATTTCACTGCACTTCCAGGCCTGTTTTTTGTTTTGTTTTGTTTTAATTAAATTTTTGAGTGGGTGACACATTCGCATGGTTCAACAATTAAAAATTATTAGAAGTTTGGGCGCCTGGGTGGCTCAGTTGGTTGAGCGACTGCCTTCGGCTCAGGTCATGATCCTGGAGTCCCGGGATCGAGTCCCACATCGGGCTCCCTGCTAGGCAGGGAGTCTGCTTCTCCCTCTGACCCTCTTCCCTCTCGTGCTCTCTCTCTCAAAAACTAAATAAAATCTTAAAAAAAAAAAAATTATTAGAAGTTTAAGACAGAAAAAAATGAATACAACTAAGATAGAAAAGATTTTTAAAAAATTAAAAAGGAAAGAAAACACAAGAAACAAGAAAAAAGTAAATAAAAATTATAAAATGTAAGTCAGTGCAAACTGCTTTTTCCCCTCCTATACTCCATACTCCCAGCTCCCACCTTCCTCCTCGCCTGTGATCACTGTTAGTAGCATTTTGTGTCCTTCAGACTTAATTTAAGCAGATGTTTTTCTTCCTTTTCCCAAAAAGCATACAGTTCACACCGTTTTGTGCCTTTTTTTTTTTCCTTCAACAGTATTTCTTGGCCATCTTTCCATATTGGTACATAAGAGAGTTCATCTTTCACCTAACTGCATGACATTTCTTTGTTTAGATTACAAGCAATGTAGCAAGGAATAACCTTGTACATAATCATTTCACACACAAGTGTATCTGTAGGATAAATTTCCAGAAGACTATCTTTGACAAAAAGTATACACATTTATAATTTTGATATTGCGAAATTGACTTCTGTAGAGATTGTTCCAGGGTACATGCCCCCAAGTAACTTCTGAGAGAGCCCAGGTATTAATTTTGATTTGGTTTCCAAGATGACTGCTTTAGGCTTTCCTGTATAAGATACTACAACATGTATATTGTAGTTGACACCCCAGTAGCTAGTCCCTTAACCACTCCTCCGCCCCTGTTGAGGACTGCCTCATTATGGCTTAAGGGAGATTGACTCTAGGGGAGATATCTTTTGCCCCTCCAGACCTCCCCTTTACTATTCTCTTCTGCCTCGGGGAGGCAGTCTTCAACTGAGAACTTCATGCTGTTTCCCAGACTTATCTGCAAAGTCACATCTTGATACCTTTGCCCATATTGTTCCCACCTCCTGCCCTGTCCTCCCAACCCTTTTCAGTCTGGAAAATTCTGACTCCTCCTTTAAGACTCAGCCTAAGTGTTGCCTCTGCCGAGGCCTCTCTGACAGAACCGGGCACTCCCTCCCTCCTCTGAGTGGTACCACAGAACTCCGGTCAGCTCGCCCTTAGAGCACATTTGGATCACCAGGTGGGGTAACTGTTTGTTTACAAGGCTCTGTCTCTCCCAGAGCCCAGCCCAGGTCAGGCCCACACTTCAAACTCCTCTGTAACTAAAATTAAACTCACTGGGGAGGCAGGATGGTATGGAAAGGCATGGAAGATGTGGGAGTCAGACTGGATATGACTCCATCCTTTGTTCTCTTCCTACCTCACTCTCCCTCATTCTCTGTGCTCTAAACCACGCTGGCCCACACTCCTTTCCCACTTCATGGCCCTTCACATGCCATTCCAGCTGCTCGTCCCCTGGTTTCCTCATCTTTCATTGCCCAGCTTTATCTTACTCCCTAAGAGAGGCCCTCCATGGCTGCTGAGCCTAAAAGCACACCCCCTTCCCATTCTATCATTCTGTAGTCATTCCCTTCATCGATTGACCATGATCTTAGTTCTTATGTTGATTTGTTTACCAGTTTGCTGCATGTCCTCCCCCATCAGACCTTCAAACCCTTGAGGGCAAAGACCTTGGCTTATTCACTGCCATGGGTCCAGGGCTAACACAGGAGCTGGCACATGGTAGGCACACGGAAAATCTTTATCAACTGAATGATGAATGAATGAACAAATGAACAGGTCCAAACCCCTTCTCCATCTCTTCCCTAGCTTTGTCCTTGGATTAATTACTCTCTCAGAAGGGTTCCTCATTTGAAGATCAGAAATTTCAGATAGTAATGTGTATGGGTGATTGTGTAAAATGCCTGATACATGAAAAGTTTCCATACATGGTAGCTATCACTTGTTTTTCTTTCCTTCACCTGAAAAATTCATCCTTTTTGCCAGGCTTAAAGACCTTGTACATCTTTACAAAGAATTTTTTATTGAGGTGTAACATATGTATAGAAAGAACACATATCAATTTCTACACACACATACACATACATATAAACACACCCATGTAACTACCTCCCAAATTAAATAGAACATTCCAACACCCAGGTAAGTTTCCATGTTAGCCTCCCCCCAACCAATGACACCTATTCTTTCCCTCCTCTCTTTGATCTGAGATCATGGCATGTCCATTCTTCCTCCAAACTCTGACTCATTTCTGCCCCCATTCCTCTTTCTTTTCTAAAAACTCTAACTCTTTTGACCTTTCCTACCACCAAGCCAGAGTTTCTTAAAGTAGAGGACATGCAACCCAGTCGGGTGCAAGATGATGCCTGCAATTCTACTCTTAGGTATATGCCTGAAAGAACTGAAATTAGGTACTCCAACACTACATGTATACGCATGCTCACAGCAACACTATTCACAATAGCCTAAAGAAGGAAACAGCCCAAATGTCTATCAACCAACTGTGTATGGTGGAATATTATTCAGTCATAAAAAGGAATGGAGTACTGATTCATGCTGCCACGTGGATGAACCTTGAGAACATATGCTAAGTAAAAAGAACCAGACAAATGGGTCACATGTTGCATGATTCCATTTATATGAAATATCCAGAAAAGATAAATCCTCAGTTATAGAATGCATCTTGGTGGTTGTCAGGGGGTGGGTGGGAATGGGATGGGGAGAAACTGCTCAATGGGTAAGGGGTTTTGCTTTGGAGTGATGGAAATATTTTGGAACTAGAAGTGGTGATTGCAGGGGTGCGCCTGGGTAGCTCAGTCATTAAGCATCTGCATTTGGCTCAGGTCATGATCCCACGGTCCTGGGATCGAGCCCCGCATCAGGCTCCCTGCTCCGCGGGAAGCCTGCTTCTCTCTCTCCCACTCCCCCTGCTTGTGTTCCTGCTCTCGCTCTCTGTCTGTCAAATAAATAAATAAAATCTTAAAAAAAAAAAGTGATTGCACAATACTGTGAACATATTAAATGCTACTGAATTGTTCACTTTAATAGGGTTAAGTTTATGTTATGAGTTTCATCTTGATAAACTATTTTTGAAAAAAATGAAATAGCCACTCTTACTTGTCAGCTGAGAGGTTTGAATGAAGCACAGGCACCCTAAGTGAAGTGTGGGCAAATAGCAGCTGGGGGCCACCGAAGGAAGAAATGGCCTGGGGGTCAGCAAGTGTGGTTTTGTTGCTCTACCCTAAGTAGTAATGATATTATGAGAAGAGATAGCTATAATAATTACAACTAACACTTCTATGTTTAATACGAGCCAGGCACTGTTCCAAGTACCTTACATCTTAAACTCACTAAATCCTTATAACTCTAAGAGGTGGACACTATCATGTTTTACAGATGAAGAAACTGAGGAACTGAGGTTTAAATGACTTATCTCAGTCACAGATGAGGAAGTGGCAGTCCAAATTCGAAACTAGGCAATCAGACTCCAGGTACTGAAGTCTCAACCCCAGGCTCTGTGCTAAGTGCTTTCCATGTTTTATCTCATTTAATCCTGTGAGGTACACATTATTGTTATTACTCCTATTAAAAAAAGACAAAAACAACTCTCATGGACCTAGTTTTTTTTTTTTTTAAGATTTTATTTATTTATTTGAGAGAGAGAGAATGAGAGATAGCATGAGAGGGAAGAGGGTCAGAGGGAGAGGCAGACTCCCTGCTGAGCAGGGAGCCCAATGTGGAGCTCAATCCCAAGACTCCAAGATCATGACCTGAGCCGAAGGCGGAAGCTTAACCAACTGAGCCACCCAGGCACCCCTCCTGGACGTAGTTCTATATTCATGCCTTCCAGTCTTTCCTCTGCATTTATTTTCATGTTGGTCCTCACATAGTTGCCCTCACATAGTTGCCCTTATCTCATCTCCCTTCATCTTCATTTTTCTATATACTGCACATATTACTATCTGAATTTATTATTTATACTTTCTTTTGGTCTCTCATCACTAGAAGGCAGGGCTTTTGATTGTAGATTTCCCAATAACCAGAACAATGTGTGATACACAACAGGCTCTCATAAAAATTTAAATGAATGTTGCGCATTGTATTGGGTAGTTTTGTGTGCCTGTGCTTGAATAGCATCATACCATACAAAATGTTCTTATAAAAAAATGTAATGTCTTGGATTTAAAAAAAAAATCAGTACCTAGATCCTCCTCATCCATCTTTTTAAAGGTTTTATTTGAGAGAGAGAGAGAGCACAAGCTGGGGGAGAGGCAGACTCCCCGCTGAGCAGGCAGCCCACACGGGGATCATGACCCGAGCCCATAACCGGGATCTTTTTAAGACAGATAATATCCCATACTGTGGATGTAGCACCGCTTATTTAAAGTTTAACACATCTTTCCCAGTGTATCTCTAATGCAAACAATATGGCAATAAATATCTTAGCACATGCCTGTTTGTGCTATGGGTATGGGTACACATTTCTCTAAAATTAGTGCCTAAAAGGGGAATTGCTGGCACGCGGGGCGTACCCATAAAAAATGTCAGTAGACAACGCCAAATTGCCCTCCCCCTAAGCATTCCGGCCAGCGCTGAATTTGGGTACAGAACAGGTTTTCATATACTTTGGACCAGACTGGATATTATGTCTTGTCAACTTTTTGCCAATCTGATGGGGGGAAAGGTTCCCTAATTTACAGATGAGGAAAGTGAGGCTCAGAAAACTTTTATGGTCGGGGTGCGTGGCTGGCTCAGTCAGAAGAGCATGACTCTTGATCTTAGAGTCGTGCGTTCGAGTCCCACGTATGGTGTGGAGAGTACTTAAACTTAAAAAAAAAAAAAAGGAAAACTTTAGGGACTTTCCTACACAACCCGTAAATGGTTGAGTGGCGGTTCGAATTCTGATATGCCTAAGGCTAGGACGCGCCAAAGCTATGCACAGTATACTGTGTGTCCTCCGCTAAGTCTGGTTATCTTCGGGCCTTGTGATGCTGGCAGGCTTGCGTTCCCCTCGCCGCGAACCCTGGCCGTTCTTGACGGCCGACACCCTCTGCCGGGCGCCGGCCAACACCGGTCCCAGAGTCTCCACGGCTCCGAAATGGCGACCGTCGACATCACGAAGCCACGCCCTCTCCCCGGGGGCGGGGCCTGAGTTCAGGCTAGAGTGATAGATGCCCGAACGAAGTTTGAAGTCCGCTGCCAGGAGGGTTCGCGCAGAAGCAGAGAGCCGGTGGCGCCGCAGGTCGGGAGGAGGAGCACCGAGTGGAGGGCTCGTTTGCCGGGGCCGCCCGAGAGTCTCTTCGTCGCGGGCGTTGGGGCCGCCATCTTAGATGGCGGGAGTAAGACGAGGACGAGCGTAAGACGGGAAGGCTTTCCTGCCGCTCTCCTTGGGCCCGGAAGAGGGCCAGCTGGCCCGGCTTTGGGGCGTGTGCCCCGAGGCGCGGAGCGCGAGTGCGACGATGCGGGGACTGCCCGGGGCTCCGTCCCCTGGGCTAGGGACGCGCCGAATGTGACCGCCTCCCGCTCCCTCACCCGCCGCGGGGAGGAGGAGCGGACTAGACGCCGCCGCCGGACGACGGGACACGGAGGCGGCTCGACTCCTTCAGGTAGGCGGCAGGGCCGGCCCTGGCTGTCGGGGGATCCGGGCGGCGGGGCTGAAGGGGCAGAGTTCCCCGGCGTCCGGGCCTGGGCGGCGTTGATGGAGCGACCCCGCGGCTGCCGGGTGAGGGCCCGGGCCAGGCCGCTGTCACCTCGGGTGGCCCTGGGCGGGCGGGAGCCCTGGCGCCCGGTGTCATGGCCGGCCAGCCGAGTTTCCACATTCTCACTCAAATTTCCTTGTGTTTCGGGGAAATGTGCTAGCGCCACCCCTGTACTCGGTGCACATTCCTTATATTTTGGCAATGGGAAAATCTGCCCAGAATTGCCCCGTATCTATGTTGTCATTCAGGTGGACTAATTTCTTTCTGGTCGCGGAGGGGGTCCCGGTCTTGCATTTTATCTCAGAGTCCGTCACTCAAGAGACACCCTTACAGGGAGGACGAGAAGAATCGGGGACGAGAGGAGGAAGTGGGTCAGTGCCCCACCACAAAGGCATAGGGGCCTCGCCTTGGGTTTCGGGACTCTGTGGGTTACTAATGAAAGGTTTGGAATGCGTATACTGAGGTTTGGCCCTGGGATGCTTTAGAATGAAGATCCAAGGCTGTCTTTTGTGTAAAGTGAGAGCCGCCAGGACACTTCGGTTCTGCAGCTGCAGAGGTTCTGCAGAGCTAGTCGATGCCCAGAAAGAGGAGTTTGGACATCATGAGAGGAGAGGAGGCTGTGTTCATTCATTGTTCTCTTTTCTGGGCTCTGGGTGTGCCCTCTGGTATTCATTTCTCTGGTGGGAAGAATGTTGGATCCCCTATGTCTCCTTGAGATGTGACCAGGTTCTAGAGGGTCGTTTAATCTAAGTAGGGACGAATTCAGCTCACGTTCATGGAGTATTTCTGCCTACTTCGTCCTCTGTGGGCTAAGCGGAGGGAACCTGCTCTTCTTTCTTTCCACCAAGGCGTGAAGACAATGCGCTACGATAAGGATGTACTTACCAAAGTGTTGTGGGAATTTGGAACAGCTAGTTTTGCCTGGGGGAGTTGAGGAAGCTTGAACACTGGAGGGAACTTTGGCGGCCAGTTTTGGACCGATGAGTAAGTGCTTACCAGGTGAGGAGGAGGGGAGAGCATTATAAGCTGAAGGAACCGCTGGTACAAAGGCATTGGGACATGCAGGAGTTGGGATGCATTTGGGTGCAGGAAGGAAATGGTGAGAGATGAGGGTCTAAAAAGTTGTGAAGGATCTTTATTGTAGAGAGAGTGAACTAGTTGATTTAATTTGGATTATTTTAAATGAATATTCTAATCTTTTCTTGCTGATAACTAATTTCCCCCTTGATGATGTTGAAGCTGATAGTAATTGAAAAAATTTACTGTGTTAAACCCATTTAAGAACATTTTTGATAAGTGCTTTACGTCAGATGTTTTGCACTTACACAGTGATGAATGAACTGAACTTCATATTCCTAGGTGTTGTTGTAAAAGATTTTTCTAGGGTTTTACTTGCTCACCAGAATGTTGACTTTATGCATGTAGTGCACGCTGCTAATACTGCATTTTAAATGGTTGTTGGCAATAAAAACCACGCTGCCGGGTCATGTAGAAATTGGGAGATTATATGAAACAGCTGAAAGTATTTTAATTTATTAAGTGTGTTGTATATAGTGAACTTTCTTTGCATTGATTCTGTGGTTTACAATTTTGTTAAAAAGTCTTTAACTCTATAAACAAATACCCCAAATCGCTGTATTGTCGTGATTAATGCTTATGCTAAAGTGATTATTATGGTCTTAACAGACTTCAGCTAGCAGTTCCTGAGTTTTTCTTGGGTTGTGATGGTTATAGCCACTGAAGAACATTAAGATACTTTTGGCTTGTTTTCACCCTTATCACTTCAAGGGCTAAGCTGTTTAAAATGCAACAGAAACATTTGACCCAGTTGAACACTGGATACTTGGGAAAATAGACCTGTTAGTGTTTCTGATGGAAAAGCTTATCTTTTAGGTATGTGGTGTTTGTGATTAAAAATTGAAGCGGGGTTGCTTAGCCTTGTTAAAACTTTTGTCAGTATTTGAAAAGTGTAAGCCTTCAAAGTAGAAGGCTTGAGTGAAATACATTAGAACATATTTTAAGGGATTTGGGTTAGCAGAAGAAAACAGGGAAACAGATTAAGCTGGTCATTTGTGATGAAAAGGAGCTAAAAAATGAAATGGAGAATGATTAAACATCAAGTATTGTATTACAGCTGCTCTGAAACTAGTTGTGTTTAGTTTAAAACATGCCATTTGTGAAATCCAAAGTAGGTGGTTTGCTCTGAAGATTAAACAACAACTTCTTGGAAGTTAAATTTGAGTTTTCCAGAAGTACTAGGTTACTTATTAAATGGAAAATACAATAATAACTTTAAATTTCTATTTCAAGTAGTTTGTTAGTAGTAGATGTATGATTCTACTACATTTTAATTTCACATAAAACTTTTTTAGTAACCTGCTTAAAAATAGAAAAATGTTATATGAGGGAATGCTTTTGTTTGCATGTTAGGAACATAATAGGCCATACATAATAATCCTGGTCTTGGGAGGAGCTTGTTAGCCAAACAGCATGCCTTAATGTTGACTTGCAGAAGAGAATTTTAAATATTGCTTTTGAAAGGCAGTGGACTGTGTGACAGTAGGGGGTTTATGAAACCACAGAATCAAGCTTGCAAAGGTTTTTTGTTTTTCAAATTGTACAGGTCATGGAAGTCATTTCTTAAAACTGTAGTTGGAAAATTGCTCACCTTGACTAAGTTAATTGGAAAACCAAGGAACACTGGGTTTATTTACGATGAGGTTGTATAGAGTTAGAAGTTATATTGTGTGTGTGTGTGTGTGTGTGTGTGTGTGTGTGTGTGTGTATGGATGGTTAAGAATTCCTGTTTGCTAAATTGACTAGGTGCTAAATGTAACACTAGATGTTTGTGTTACAATTTAGTTAGTATTTCTGGTATAGGGCTAAACTACCTTGCCTATCATCTTCATGATAGTAATGGTTGGGTATTTTATCCTTGCCTTAAAAGTGGAGTAAAAATTTGGGGTGCCTGGGTGGCTCAGTCATTAAGCGTCTGCCTTAGGCTCAGGTCCCAGGGTCCTGGGATCGAACCCCCCATCGGGCTCCCTTCTCAGCGGGAAGCCTGCTTCTCCCCCTCCCACTCCCCCTCTTGTATTCCTTCTCTCACTGTCTCTCTGTGTCAAGTAAATAAATTCTTTAAAATTTTTTTTTTTAAGAAATGGAGTAAAAATTCCTTAATTTTGTATTAAAGTTTTCATCTTTCATTTTACAGTGGCTGAATCATTTTGTTCCTCCATTTCACCCAGAATACTTGTGTAGCTCTCAATGATTTTCGTGGTTAACTTCAGAGCTTTTAGCCTTTCTCCTAAAATTGCTCCTAAAATCTCAGTTTTTAACCAAGGAAAATGTCAAGTGGGTGTTGTTTCTTTGTTATTGGTTTTGGCCCAGGCTATCTCAAGTCTCTTTGGCAAATCACTCACAAAGTGTGTTAATTGCTTCACATTCCAATCAGTGTACATAGTTTTTCTTGAGGAACACTTGATACATAGTTTTATTTTTAGACCAGATTCTAAGGGAGTTTAAGGGGTGGGGATTAACAATCCTAAAGCTAGTTTCAAATTTTAAAATCTTTGTGATTTTGAGATTGTTGGTATTTTTGGTTAATGAATGGAAAGCAGCGGGCAATGACAGTCATTGTTTTAGGGGTCCCAGTATGTTTAAATGCTGGTGAGGACCTTGTGGATTTTACTGGGTGTCCTCTTCCTCCTCTTTCTACCTGTTGGATTCCATTTATTGTCATATAGTAACAAGCATAAGCACATTTTTACTGTTGGAATCAAGATCTTCTATTTTCTACAATCCTGCTATGGAAAACAAAAGTGGTCTGATTTCTTTGAAGCTACTTAATACTAGGCATCACATTTGGACAGTGTTTACTTTTTTCCATCCATGTACATTTCTGATGGAAGAGTCAGGCTAGTTATTGTTTAACTGTGTTAATATGTCTTTAAAATTGAGTTTTCATTCTTTTTTTTTTTTTTTTTAAAGTAATCTCTACACCCAACGTGGGGCTTGAATTTACAACCCCGAGATCAAGAGTTGCATGCTCTACCGACTGAGCCAGCCAGGTCTTAATCTAGGTATTTCTGAGGGATCCTTTTCAACCACGGATAGCTTTTAACATCTGTACATTACCTGGGTTTGGGATAGATGAAATCCTGAATTTTCCCTGGAAGAATACGACTTTTGTTCTCTGTGGCAAATCTCATTAGGAAGCTCAGAGTTTCTTTCTTTCTTTTTTTTTTTTAATTTTTTTTTAAAGATTTTATTTATTTATTTGAGAGAGAATGAGAGAGAGAGCACGAGAGGGAAGAGGGTCAGAGGGAGAAGCAAACTCCCCGCTGAGCAAGGAGCCCGATGTGGGACTCGATCCGGGTTCTCCAGGATCATGACCTGAGCCGAAGGCAGTCGCCCAACCAACTGAGCCACCCAGGCGCCCTCTTTTTTTTTAATAAAAGATTTTATTTATTTATTTGACAGAGAAAGACACAGCGAGAGAGGGAACACAAGCAGGGGT
>NW_027397077.1:41987212-42020360 GCF_003265705.2 Callorhinus ursinus | reverse complement strand
TTTTTAATTTTTTTTTAAAGATTTTATTTATTTATTTGAGAGAGAATGAGAGAGAGAGCACGAGAGGGAAGAGGGTCAGAGGGAGAAGCAAACTCCCCGCTGAGCAAGGAGCCCGATGTGGGACTCGATCCGGGTTCTCCAGGATCATGACCTGAGCCGAAGGCAGTCGCCCAACCAACTGAGCCACCCAGGCGCCCTCTTTTTTTTTAATAAAAGATTTTATTTATTTATTTGACAGAGAAAGACACAGCGAGAGAGGGAACACAAGCAGGGGGAGTGGGAGAGGGAGAAGCAGGCTTTCCCGCTGAGCAGGGAGCCCGATGTGAGGCTCAATCCCAGGACCCTGGGATCATCATGACCTGGGCTGAAGGCAGACTCTTAAGGACTGAGCCACCTAGGCGCCCCGGAAGCTCAGAGTTTCTATGAGAAGCATTTCTCTGGATCCAGAAGATCATTCAGAAAGGAGCTGTCATTTGCATTTAAGAGAATTTGTTTATAATAGAAAAGACTGGAAAGAGTTCAAATGTCCAACAATAGTGAAATGATTAAGTAAATGATGGTACAGCTACTTGATGGGGCACTGTACTTGTCATTAAATAAAGATTATATGAAGCATTGATGACATGGAAAATGCTGAACACAAAATTATGTATCTGGAATGATTACAGTTGTATAAAAAATACAGTGGAATATTGTTCAGTAATAAAGAAATGGTGTACTGATACATTCTCCAACATATATAAACCTTGCAAACATTATATTAAATGAAAGAAGCCAGTCATAAAAGACCACATATTGTATGATTCCATTTGTATGAAATGTCCAGAATAAGCTAGTTCACAGAGACAGAATGTAGGTTAGTGGTTGCCAGGGGCTGGAGGGAGTGGGGAATGGGTAGGGACTGTGATAGGGGTTTTTTTGGGAGTGATAAAAATGTTCTCAAATTGTGGAGATGGATTCGCAACTCTGAATATAATAAAATTGAATTGCACACTTCCAGTGGGTGAGTTGTATGGTATGTGAATTACTCTCAAGATGTTAAAAAAAAATCTCAAAACCTACACATAGGAAGAAAATACATGTAGATGTTAACAGTGGTTAAACAGTAGAAATAAGGATAATGTTCTTTATACTCTCTGTATTCTCTGAATGTGTTGCTTTTATAATAGAAAAATGCATTTAAGAAAATTAATTGTGTTCATGGTGTGGATCTTTATGTTACCCCAAACATTCAGTAGCTGTTAGATTCCATTGACAACTATATTTTTGAGCTTCTTTCAGCTGTTTTCTTTTTTCTCCAGATCGTCAGACTTTTCTTACTATTTGCCTTGACTATTGTTAGAACCTCTGAAGTGAACTTTTTTCTTATTTCTTCCCATGGTTGTGCTTTCTCCACACTGCTGTCAGATTCACTCTTACTGTGCGGATTCTTAAAAATTAAATTTTATTAATTTTTTTGAGTAGATAATAGTTTCGCATGGCACAAAATTCAAAGGATACAGAAATTTAGGAAGAGTAAGTAAAGTTGTGCAGAGTAATTCTACCTCCCCCTTTGTTTCCCAGCTACCCAGCTTTCTTTCAGGGAGGGAAATAATGGGGTTTTATGTATCTTTTTTAAGATTTTATTTGACAGAGAATGTGTGAGCGCACAAGCAGGGGGAGCTAGAGGGAGAGGGAGAAGTAGGCTCCCCGCTGAGCAGAGAGCCCAGCATGGGGCTCGATCCCAGGGTATCACGACCTGAGCTGAAGGCAGACGCTGAACCGACTGAGCCACCCAGGCGCTCTTTATGTATCCTATTTTGTAATGTTAACAAGAATATTCAAATGTAGATGTGCTGGCCTTCTGTTCGCAAAACTTCCAAGAGTCTCCATTGCTTATCACACTAAACATGCTTTTTTTTTTTTTTTAAAGATTTTATTTATTTATTTGACAGAGGGAGACACAGCAAGAGAGGGAACACAAGCAGGGGGAGTGGGAGAGGGAGAAGCAGGCTTCCCGCTGAGGGGAGACCCTGATGTGGGGCTCCATCCCAGGACCCTGGGATCATGACCTGAGCCGAAGGCAGACTCTTAACAACTGAACCACCCAGGCGCCCCAGACTAAACATACTTCTTGCTTAATGTAGATTCCTCATACTATCTTTGGTGGAATGCAAAGGCTTTTTTTTTTTTTTTTTTAAGCACTTATGTAGGTGCGGGCTAGTGTGCTTAGTGCAGGGTGAATGAGGCAAGTTCCTGCCTTCAACTACCTTATCTAATGAGGAGAGATTGACACAATTTCCTCACTTTTATCTTCCTCTTTTAAGAGCCATTTTGAACACCATCTTCTAAATATCATTTCCTGATCTTTTTTTCCTGTTCTCACTCATTATTTTGTTTCCTTCCTTGAGCCCCACCTTTAAACTTTGCATTTATTTTTCTTATGGCCTTTATCATGTAATCATTTCTGAGTTTACTATCCCATTAGATCATAAACTGAAATTAATGCTTCCTACTCTATATGCAGTTCCTTATTTATTGATATTTGTAAAAAGCTTTCCCTTTGAGAGGCTGAGGGACCATGTTTGTGTGCTTCAGTGAAGGTGTTGAGTCTACATTCCAACACTTAATACTAGGTTTTATAAGACCTTCTATTTAAACTTAAATGATTTCTTTTTTTTGTACTATGCACTATAGATTTTATATGTATGTATGGTGACATATATGAAAGTATTTGTTTACTTCTTTGCTTAGAAGATTGTACCTTAATCATCTTTGACTACCCAGAGTTTAGCATAATGGCTGATACCTGATTGCAGCCAATTTGTTGAGTGTAAACTGCTAAGTAGTGTTAATTGAACTGAATTTTTTGTATAGATATCCTACAACTCTGGCTAGACTTAACTTCCTTAAAGGTGGGGCATATCTTACTCTTGTTTATAAATCTCCAGTTCTTAAAACTTTGTCTTGATTATGTAACGAACATTAACTGAATGAGTGGAGATTCAGAGATTAATCACCTGTGGACTTAGTTCCTTCCTACTACTGTCCATCACAAACACACAGATGTTTGCTATTAAGAGGATATACTTACTAAACTCAAACTCAGAACTTTGTAACAGGATATCTGTTGAAGGAGTCATCTTGCTTATCCTCTCCCTCTATGGGGCATTATTTGTAGATTGCTCTGGGTTCTCATTGCCAGCTCCATGAGGACATTTGCCTGCTTTAGTAGCTCCCTGATTCACTGGCCCCAAAGCACTCTTGTCATGCTGGCTATTTCCTTTTGTGTTCATAGTCTTTATACATGGAAAAGAGTTTTTTTTTTTTTTTTTTAAATTTTATTTATTTATTTGAGAGAGAGAGAGAGAGAGAATGAGAGATAGAGAGCATGAGAGGGAAGAGGGTCAGAGGGAGAAGCAGACACCCTGCTGAGCAGGGAGTCCGATGTGGGACTCGATCCCGGGACTCCAGGATCATGACCTGAGCCGAAGGCAGTCGCTTAACCCATGGAAAAGAGTTTTAACCAGAGAGGATGTGAGGGGGTACGTGATATTCTACCTTCCTTCATGTTAGTCTGGACTGGAATTAGAATGTGATTGTGAATTGTGAGAGTAGAGATCATGCATGACCTTCATGACTCATATTTAGCTGACAGTGTGAAATGGGCCCCTTAGGCTTTTTTGGAGGGGGACAGGTAAGCTATACATAAAATTTACCATTTTAACATATTTGAGTGTACTGTTAAGTGGCATTAAGTACAGTTACAGCATTGTGCAACCATCACCAATACCTATTTCCAGAACATTTCTATCATTCCAAACAGAACCCGTACCCATTAAACAAAACTCGCCGTTCCTTCCTATTTATCTTTGGTAAATTCTACTTTCTGTCTATGAATTCACTCATTCCAAGTACCTCATATAAGGGAAAATCATACAGAATTTGTGATATTGCATCTGGTTTATTTTACTTAATGTTTTTCCAAGGCCCATCCATATTGTACCATGTTATCAAAATTTCATTCCTTTTTATGGATGAATAATATTCCTGTGGGTGTGGGTGTGTGTAAGGTATTTTGTTTATCCATTCATCTGTTGATGGATTCTTGGGTTGTTTCCACCTTTTGGCTGTTGTGAATAATGCTGCTATGAATATTCGTTTACAAGTATCTGTTTGAGTCTCTGCTTTCAATTCTTTTGAGTGTGTGCCTAGGAGTGGAATTGCTGGATCATTTGGTAATTTGGTTTTAACTTTTTGAGGAACTGCCAAACTGTTTTCCACAGAAACTGCACCATTTTTTACATTTCCACCAGCAATACATGAGGGTTCCAATTTCTTTACATCCTTGTCAACGCTTGTTATTTTCCCCCCCTTTTTTTTTTAATGATAACTATCCTAATGGATGTGAAATGGTGCTAGGCTTTTTTCTTACTGCTAATTAAATCTAATGAGGAAACAAACTTAGAAGTTCGCTATATTTGCATCTGGTGGATTTTTTTCACAAATATATTTGTACATAATGCTCTTCAAAGAGGTGTCACACAACTAATGACTCCTCTTTTTTGAAAAGAATAAACTTTTTTGAGAAGCTAGTACATGTAGTTGGTGTAGTTTCTTTATGCCCTATATCCTTTTACTCTAAAGTGTATTCTGTCAACTAGAGAAAGATGATTTCAGTTAATCCTGTGAGATAGGATCTATTAAGTGAGAAAAGTAGAGTACAAAAATTAATACACAAAGATCTCATCTTTATAAAGAAAAATATTCACAAGTGTATATATATATTTTTAAAGATTTTATTATTTATTTGACAGAGAGATAGAGTACAAGTAGGCAGAGAGGCAGGCAGAGGGAGAGGGAGAAGCAGGCTCTCTGCTGAGCTGGGAGCCCGATGTGGGGCTCGGTCCCAGACCCCTGGGATCATGACCTGAGCTGAAGGCAGACGCTTAACTGACTGAGCCACCCAGGCGCCCCTACAAGTGTATATTTATGCATAGAAAAGGTTAGATACATATATCCACAAATGTTGGCAAGGGCCATCTATAGGTTATTATCTTTTGTATTATTTAGACCCCCCCCATTAACATGTATTCTGTAATTAGTGGTTTTTTTTTTTTTTTTTAGGATTTTTTAGAGCACTTGTGCATGGCGCGGGGGATGGGGTGCGGTGGGACAGAGGGAGAGAGAGAATCTTGAAGCAGACCCCTTGCTGAGTGTGGAGCCCCAGACGGGTCTCAGTCCTAGGACCCTGAAATCATGACCTGAGCCAAAATCAAGAGTTGGTTGCTTTAACGGGCTGAGCCACTGAGGTGCCCCTGTAATTAGTGTATCTTTTAAAAAACTAATAGATTGGAAAATATAAATTATTACAAAAAACCTATGTATGCATGTGCATATGACATCTGTATGGGATTATAAGCATGGAGAAAATACCAAAAAAGTAATAGGAGGTTGTTAACATAGGTTACTTGGTCGGGTTAGATGGGGGAAGAAAGGGAAGGGTAAAGCAAAGAAGGGATTTTAAAAAACATTTAGGTGCTATAGAAAAAATAAAGCAGAGTAACAATTTTAGAGGGTACTGAGGATGGAGAGGGGTTGCTATTTATAATGGGTGTGTTTGTAAAGTTATTAAATATGAAGGTTTAAAATAAAAGGAAAACAAAGTTGTGTAAAAAGTAAAAGAGGGTACTGTTCTTCGTCAGACTTGTTTCCAAACTTTTCCTCTTCTCTACTCCCTGGATACACTTTGGCTTTTATTTAACTCTGCATCTATCTATTGACATGCTACCCCTTCTAGTTCAAGTACTATGGTGAAGTCATCCTTAACAGTCCACCTCTTTCTCCACTCAAGCTAGAAGTAACCTTTCCACACTCCCAATTTCAGACTTGGTTTCGGCTTAGGTCGTGATCTCAGGGTTGTGAGATCGAGTTCAGTGAGGAGTCAGCTTCAGATTCCCTCTCTCTCTTTCAAATAAATAAATCTTTAAAAAAGTCACCACCCCTCCCCCCCCCCAAAAAAGACTGCCACATTTTGTAGGACTGCTTGTTATCCTGAAAGTTCTTAGCACAATGCCTAGCACATAGTCAGTTTTGGTAAATGGTTTTCTTCTACTTTAAAAGTTTCTGGAAGGCAAGGGGCAATGTCTGAATTTTATATTCTTCAAAGCAGCTAGCAGTTAAAAGTAGATTCTTAGAAATTGTTTAATGAATAGTGCTCCTTATTCTTTTTTTCCTCTCAGTTCTATGCCTGGTTGCAGTATATACAAAAGCATCTGGTTCCTTAGATTATATATTAATATTTTTATGTGGTAGATAGTGATTTAGTATCAATGAAAAAAGGTTAAGATAAATATTGTAATTCTGTCTTTTCTCCATTAATATTTTATTCAGGTACTTGAGCACCTAATTTTATGTAAGGTGTACTATACTGGATGATGGAGTATAACAAGATTTAAGAAATATAGTTCTTTTCCTTAAGGCATTCATACTTTGGTATATAATTACATAGGTTACGTTTTCATGTTTTTTTAATCCTGTGGCAAAGTATCTGGGTATAATTTAGGGCTTTAATGAGTTAATGGTCTAATTACAGGGAAAACTTGTGCACATGTCCTTGTTTTAAGAAAATTCTTGAAAAGTTGATTTAAAATATTTTCTGAAAAAAAAAAGATGCTATAGATTTTTGCAGGTGCCTTCTTGTAATTCTACAAAGTTCTTAAAGCAAGCAAGGTGGGTGCCTTTGGGGATACCACTAAAGACTAAGGATATCTTTTCTATATGAGAGCCATTGACTCTGGAAGGAATGATAGGAGATTTGACTGAATCAGATGGTTACTTCTTGAAATAGTTCTGCCAAGTTGTAAACATGAAGGACTACCTCCTATCTTAAGGATAAATTCCAGTGTCTGCCTGTGCCAATGTGCAGAATAGTGGATTTATTTATTTTATATTTCATGTCTTTATTCTTGAGGAAGGCAAAATGCTATTTTTTAAGTTACTTGTTGATTATGCAAGGTTTGCCACTAAAATTCATGCTTTTTATGTGGAATAGAAATTAACGGTACGGGGTTGCCTGGCTGGCTCAGTTGGTAGAACATGCAGCTCTTGATCTCAGGTTTGTGAGTTCAAGCCCCACATTGGACATAGAGCTTATACTTAAAAAAATTGTAAGTAAATAAATAATTTAGTGATAAAAGGTTAAGTCAGTGTTTCCAGGTATTAGCAGGCTGAGATATCTGGGTGGTTTTTGTTTCCCTTCCTTCACCTTTGTGCAGCCATCTTACTACCTCATTATTACCTGGCCATGAGAATGTTCATCCCTAAACCAGATTTTATTTGTGCATTGTATATTTTGGTACTTTTGTTAATGGTATACTTTGTAAATGGGTCTGTTCATTTTAAAATTAGCAGTTACTGCCTAAATAAAGAAACTGACAGGTTTGGAGATGAAAAGTAAAACTTGGGCTGAAAGAGTTCAAGATAAAGTGACTTTAAATTAAAAATAATGAAAAACTAATTTGTGGCAAGAGTTAAATATGAAATTGTTCCTAGAGGTCTTTTACTGTAGAGCTGATTGCTTTAATATATTGTTTTGAACTAGCTGATTTTTAACTTGTATTTTTAAAAAAGAATCTTTTCTAAACTTGGGCAGCCTTGGCTTGCTAACTTTTAGAAGGGTAAAGTGTCACATTTCCTCATGTGCCTTTATGCTGCCCAGTCATCTGATGAGGTTGCCAGTTTGTGGTCAGAAATTGAGAAAGAGGAGTGAGGAAACTCAAAATATTGACACACATACCACCTTGCAGTGCATCAGGGTGCCCTTTTGGACTGGTTGGAAAACTGTAACCTAAGCCTTTTCCAAACTAGACATATTTCCTAGCTTGGATGAAATGACATTTGATTTTTTTAAGTATTTGAGCATGTCCGTCAGCAGAAACTTTTTCTGGGTGAGGGTGATTTTTTCCAGTGTTGTGTGACCAACTGAATGATAATAATAATGATAAAAGAACAAAACACTTCCTAAAGGAAGCTTGGGGAAATCATGAAACATTGATCACCCGATCTCTCAGGTGGACCAAGGCTTGACTGAAGAAAAGAATGAGCTTAAAGGAGAAATGAATAGTGAAGTTGCATTATAAGCACTTTAAAATATAAGTATTTAATTGCATTTTCACTCTGCCAAAAAATAAAAAGTTTTTTAATAGTGCAGGCAATTTCAGCCACCATTATTCATTCTGAGTATACGTTAAGAGATTTTTATTGCATTTGAAAAAAGTGATCTATTTAGTTATTCTCAGTTCTCACAAGCCTTATAGTTTGCGGCACAGTTGAGTATGATTCTTTTTTGTCTAAAGATATATTAAAAACAACGAAAAAAGACCTATAGATAATAGCTTACCTTGTTGACTACTGCCTGCCATGTTCTTTTAAGAGCTGACCTTAATTCATTTAATCTTCCCAACAGCCTGATGATACAGGTAAATTACGATCTTCATTTTAAAGAGGAAGAAAGAGAGACATAGAGTAAATACCCTAAATACAGCCCATCTATTTAGGGAGAGATTAAAGGGATTTTCTAGGGTAATTTCGACTCCATCCTACACCCTATCTTCACCCTAGAATTTAGCCCCTATGTATGATGCAGACTTAGTGTTTTTGTTAGAATTCTGGGAATGCCTTCCACTTCATAATTCTCTTTATGATCCATGGTAGTTTTATTTCCTTCTTACAAGCCTTATATTATTGACCCCTCCTAATCCTGTATTACGTTTTAAACTAAATTCTGAAGTTATTGAAGGCATGATCTGGGTCCTAAACTAATTTTCCTCTCCAAGTACTTATTTTTCATAGAACCCTCAGAGATAGCCCCTTTGAAAAGAGGTTTTTTTCCCTTAACTTTTGTTGACCTAAATGGAAACACATTTCTATTATTTTTTCCTGTAAGATGATAATCATTTTGCTAATACTTTATATGTGAACACTTTTCTTCAATATTTGATGTAGGGATTTAGTTCAAAATAACACTTTTAGAAAAATTCTTTCTAAAATGTTTTCTTTCTCCACTAACCAGTGTTTCATAAACGTCTAGCAAACATCCTGTCACTTATGTGTAGAGCATACCCAGCTTATGCAAGCACAGGGTGAGGATTGTGAGTTTACACTGAAGCCTTTAATCTAAAGCTTAGAATGATTGGAGGTATTCACCTGATTCTTTATCTTAAACATTTATCACTTAATGGAGGGACTTCTCTTTTTGGAAAGTTTTCTGTGCTAATTTTGCCAATTTTTATGAAAGTGTTTAAAATGCTTGGAATGGGTGACTCAGTTAAGCGTCCGACTCTGGATTTCGGCTCAGGTCATAATCTCAGGGTAGTGAGATTGAGCCCCAGGTTGGCCTCTGCGGTGGGCGTGGTGTCCGCTTGAGATTCTCTCTCTCCTTCCTTTTCCCCTCCCCCTGCGCATCTCTCTCTCAATAAATAAGTAAATACATAAAGTCTTTAAAAAAGATTCCTGGGGCGCCTGGGTGGTTCAGTCGGTTAAGTAGCTGCCTTCAGCTCAGGCCATGATCCCAGGGTCCTGGGATCGAGCCCTGCATCGGGCTCCCTGCTCCAAGGGGAGCCTGCTTCTCCCCCTCATGTGCCTGCATGCACGCGTGCTCTCTCTCTTTCTCTGTCAAATACATAAATGAAATATATCGAAAAAAATTTGAAAAAATGCTTGGAATTTTATGTAAGAGATAATTCTCTGAAAAGTGAGCATAGTGGGAAGATACCTAAAATGATTTATTGGCTTTTAGTATAAAGCTTCATTGTACAATTAAGTAATTAAAGCTGAGTAGAGACACATCTTTGGAATTGTGTTATGATCAGAATGGCTATTAGTGGCTTTAAAAATTGTGAACTACTTTGTTTATTTCATTATTACCATTTCTCCTGCTTTATATTCCCAGTCTATTTTCTAATTTTCTGATCTATCAGAAAGATATTTAAGTGTTAGAATACTTGAATTAGTTTACTGGTTAAAATATAAACTGACATATACTTCAAATACAACTGTATATCATATAGTGTTAAAAGAACTACTTTTACCTGTATTTTACTTAAAGAGCAGTGAGCTGGGATATTTTATATTTTTCTTACGCATCAAGTCACTGTAAGTTGTACATGGCTTATTTTCTCTCTCTCTCTCTCTCTCTTTTTTTTTTTTTTAAAGATTATTTATTTGACAGAGAGAGACAGCGAAAGAGGGAACACAAGCAGGGGCAGTGGGAGAGGGAGAAGCAGGCCTCCCGCTAAGCAGGGAGCCTGATACGGGGCTCGATCCCAGGACCTAGAGATCATCACCTGAGCCGAAGGCAGATGCTTAACCCACTGAGCCACCCAGGGACCTCTAAGTATTTTTTATTTTTTAAATCAGTGTGTTGTAATAGAGCTGGGATTTACAGTCTGAGGATTTGAAAATTATTTTGTTTTGCTTTTAAATTGTGGCTAAGCCTTTTGAATTTCATTTTCATCTAAAAAAGAGATAGGAATAGTACCTGCTTTAGCCTAACAATCCTTTGAGGTAATGGAGAGGAGAGCTGAATAACCTGTGAAGCTTGTCAAATTGTAAGTTCTCTTGAAGTAGACTTTTTGAAATCAATCTCAACCTTACAGAATGCATTGCTACGTTCTCAGAAAGTAGCTTTAAGGTAGATTGCTTAGGAAGTTCTTAAAACCTCATTTTACATCAACATGCTGGCTGCTTTAGGTATGTTTGCTCTACCACTTTAATATTTTTAAGTGAAATGTAAGTATTTGAAGAACTAAAAAATGAGATTTTTCAGAATGTCTTATTATAGAAGAAAATTTAAAATGTGGATGAAGTATTTACATTGTTTGGGGTGTGTGAGTGTGTTCTCCTCAGAAAGGCAATAGTAAGATTTATTTGGCACATTGGCTTGGCTGAGGTAGGGAGAGGGTAAAACAAAGTCAGCTTTAACCCCGAATTTGTCCAACTGCTTCTTGACTCTTTTAGGCAGAAGTTTTAGGACTTTTTGATTCTTTTTTAAAATTTTATTTATTTATTTGACAGAGAGAGACACAACAAGAGAGGGAACACAAGCAGGGGAGTGGGAGAGGGAGAAGCAGGCTTCCCGCCAAGCAGGGAGCCCGACGCGGAGCTCGATCCCAGGACCCTGGGATCATGACCTGAGCTGAAGGCAGACGCTTAACGACTGAGCCACCCAGGCGCCCTAAAATTTTATTTATTTATTTGAGATGAGAGCGAGAGAGCGAGTGAGCATGAGCTGGGGGGTGGGGAGATGTGCACAGAGGAAGAGGGAGAACCGGACTCCGCACTGAGCAGAGAGCCCTCGTGATCATGACCTGATCCGAAGGGGCAGATGCTTAACTGACTGAGCCATCCAGGTGCTCTGACTTTTTGATTCTTGTATGCTCCTGAAAAACTTCCTGGTTAATCAGGATTGTTAAAATTTTTTCTCACCATGGGTCAGAGGAATCTAACCCCAACTTTCAGGAGAGGAGCTGTGATAAGATAATCAATGAGAAGTGTTCTCTATCTCCAGAAGTTGGTAGAGTAGCATTTCCAGACAAACATTTATGCCTCAGATTAGGCTTTAAGGTGGGAGATGGACCTTGAAGCAAAGGACTCAAATCACTTAAAATTATACCCTAGGTACTGGTAGTTACATTTTCATAATTGTAGTCTTTTCAGATTTGACTTGTCCTGAGGCTACTTAAAAGTACTTTGTATGTGTTGCTCCCTAATAATCTTGCGCCTTAAACATAATCTTGTTTTCAAAACATTTTTTTACCATCTGCTAAACTCAAAATGCAAAAACAAGAGGGCTTTTGAAAAGTTTATTTTGTTTTCTAACTTATGTTTTATTAATCTGGCATGATTTATTGATTTTTGGAAATACCTCTGAATGCAGCAATTCGCTGAAATTATTGCTGGAGCTGGGCCACAGGGTGAGAAGGCTGAAATGAATGTGTTGAGTTTAAAATTAAAATGCCTTTATCACAACTTGGTGTTCTCCTGGATTATGAGCATCAGAATAAATTATACAAGGTTTTTTTCTAAGATCACTTCTAAACAGTTTATTAGGAATTGTACTAGGAAATAATTTGATTTCTTAAAAATTTTTCACAAACATGTATGGCCCCTATATTTACTACTCTCTTATTTTGATCCTTAACGTGTTTACATACCCAGAGTGTTACCTGCTGTAACCAGTTTCTCAGCTACGTGGTGCTTTGTGGAGATTGGGGCATGAGGATTGTGGGATCAGTTCTCAGAACTCTGCAGACTCTCTGGAAATATAGTACAGCTTTTTGCCTTCGTCAACAGAGCTGAAGAAGGACGGGGGGTGAGTGGTAGGTACTATACTGTTAATAGCCATTTGATTTCTTTCCTGAGGTCAAAAGTACAGTATTATGGAGAGAACTTATACCTTGCCTTACCAACGTGTAGATGTTTAAAAAGTTAATCTTATTTCTGGAAAGCGTAAGGAGATGAAAATCACTTACGTTGTCTTCAGACGTTTCTACTTAGCATATAGTGGAAAACTCATTGGCTATACGGGTGTGTGTGTTCATGGAAACCCTCAGGAATGTATTCCTGGTTTTATTTTTTTTTTTAAGATTTTATTTATTTATTTATTAGAGCACGCAAGAGAGCATGAGCGGTGTGAGGGGCAGGGGGAGAAGCAGGCTCTGCCGAGCAGGGAGCCTGATGTGGGGCTCCATCCTGAGACTCTGGGATCATGACCTTAGCCGAAGGCAGATACTTATAACTAGCTGAGCCACCCAGGTGCCCCGTATTCCTGATTTAAAAAAAAATATGAATTTACTGTAAAAGTTGTTTTTCTTAACATTCCTGTATTTTTTAATTATTCAAGAAGGAGTTTGAGAAATATATGATGAGCTATAGAAATCAGCTAATTAGCTTCCAGCCGATTAAACTGTTGACATTCAACAGTCCCTTGTTTTTTTTTTTTTTTAAAGATTGATTTTATTTATTTGACAGAGAGAGACACAGTGAGAGAGGAACACAAGCAGGAGGAGTGGGAGAGGGAGAAGTGAAGCAGGCTTCCCGCAGAGCAGGGAGCCCGATGTGGGGCTCGATCCCAAGACCCTGGGATCATGACCTGAGCCGAAGGCAGACGCTTAACGATTGAGCCACCCAGGCGCCCCAACAGTCCCTTGTTTTTATTCACAGAAAAATTGGTTTTATCCTTTTACTAAAATGAAGAAGAATTATTCTTAGGACTCCTGTTAATGGCCTGTGCTATTTGAACCATAGCAGATACAGGGAAAGTAGTGACTGCTATCCGATTATAGAGTCATTTGCAAGCATGATGTGAAAATGTATCAGCTTCCCCAAATTTTAGCTTTTGCATGTTCTGGGAATTGTTTATTTTTTCTCCTTAATTTTACTGAATGGTTGGTTTTGTGGTTGACAGCATATGTATATGAAGAACGTGTTAAATTAACATCAAGAATCTAAACTATAACTAGCATTGTATGGTTATGCTTAAGAAAGCATTCGTTTTTTTGGGACATGTACCCAGTATATTTGGGGATTATTGTATTTTCTTTAAGCTGAACTCTTCCCACTCCCACATCTGAAGTCCTTCTTTTTCTAGACATTCTTTTGCATTCTATGTGATCTTCTGCATGTTTAAAAACACAGTTCTGCATTTCTTTAGTAGGGGCACTATGGTTTAAAACCACTTTTTAACTTCAGTGGTGTGTATTTAGGACAAATTGGATATGTGTGTATGTGGAAATGTTTAATTCCGTGTGCCAGAGCAGGTGAACAAATTGGATATATGTGTAGGTGGAAATGTTTAATTCCGTGTGCCAGAGCAGGTGAACAAATTGGATATATGTGTAGGTGGAAATGTTTAATTCCATGTGCCAGAGCAGGTGAACAAGAATGGTGCTTGGTTTTATTTTTAAAATAAAACAACTGTGAAGAGAAATGCCAAACAACACTGGTAAATCAAACTTTGGAAATAAGTCCAGCATTATAGAATTCCATAATGACTTCAGTTGGGTGTTAACAGCTGGTTTTTGTCTCTTTGGAGTCTGTATGATGAGCTCATATGACTTTAGCTGACTGCCAGTCAACGGTTGTATTGTGCATATTCTTACAGTTGTAGAATTCCACAATTGTCAGTGTTCTAGTCTTAAGAGTATAGCCCCTTAGTACAGTATAGTGTGATTCATAAATGACTGCACTGATGATTTGATAGAACTCAGCACTCACTGGACTCAGTTGCCAGCATTTGTTATTCAGGAAATGTCTTAAGGACCTGCTGCTGTATGCTAGACACTGTTTTTATTTTTAAAATTTTATTTATTTCAGAGAGAGAGCAAGAGAGTGCAAGCATGAGTGGGAGGAGGGGCAGAGGGAGAAGCAGACACCCTGGGGCGCCTGGGTGGTTCAGTTGTTAAGCATCTGCCTTTGGCTCCTGGGATCGAGCCCTGCATTGGGCTCCCTGCTCACCGGGAAACCTGCTTCTCCCTCTCCCACTCCCCCTGCTTGTGTTCCCTCTCTCGCTGTGTCTCTCTGTCAAAAAATAAATAAAATCTTAAAAAAAAACAAAAAACAGACACCCTGCTGAGCAGGGAGCCTGATCCCTCCATCCCAGGACCCTGTTATCATGACCTGAGCCAGAGGCAGATGCTCAATCAACTGAGCCACCCAGGCACCCCTTGGTTGTACCATTTAAGAATATGCCCAGTAGGCCAGTTTAAGGATATTTCTATGAATTCCCTCCTTTAATCCCTTGATTTCGGTAATTGCCACCTGTAAACTACTGAAGTAGACCACTTGTTTGTTTCTTTCACACACCCCCCTTCGTGTAACGGTATCCCATATTTTTCTCTGAGGATCTGTCAACCCTTATTCCCTATTACATAGCCATTCAGTTTTTTTTTTTTTTTTAAGATTTATTCATTTGAGAGAGCGTGTGCACTTGCGCACTCACAAGTGAGAAAAAGCAGCAAAGGGAGACAATCTCAAGCAGACTCCCTTCTGAGCCAAATGAGGGACTCATCTCATGACCCACGAGGTGACCTGAGCTGAAACCAGGAGTTGGATGGACGCTTTAACTTACTGAGACACTCTGGTGCCCCACAGCCATTTAGTTTTAATGACATTGACCTCATCTTTAGGTTTAGGGGAGAGTTTGATTAGCTTAAAACAATCAGTAAAGCCCAGCCATTTGGACGTAATGATTTGCTCACAGTGACTCTCTGAAGGTCAATGAGATGTGAAGTCATGTTAGGGAGTTCCTCATTCCAGAGAGCTTCCTTGAGAAATGCAATTTACCTCCTAGACTTAGATGAGAATGCCTGTAGCTCTCAGAATCTGCTTGTAGTCACTGATACTTATGGCTTGGCATGGGGGAGTGCTAGCCTTAGAACAAAACAAACACCAAGGAAGGCAGAGAGAAGAAAGCAGAAGAAACTAGATCTTTAGTGGTATCTTTGGACCAGGCTTTCCTAAAGCCATTCTACCTTTGGTCTTGTTAGTTAAATGACCAAGTAAATTATTTTTATTCATGCAGTTTGAGTTGGGTTTTCTGTTACTTGCAACTCAAACTTTTAAGTAATAGCACCCAGCTTACCCCTAAACCACCTATAATTCACTTCAAATATCTGGGAGCCTGTACTTAGGAAAATAAGGTAAAAGTGTATGCTGCCAGGTGAATTAAATTTGTCAGCAAGTATTGGTTGAGCTGCTCATCTATTCATTTATTCAGTTTATGTTTGAGCACCTACTCTGCCAGACCCCATGCTAGGTGAAGGAGCTGAAGATTGGTTCCTGCTTTCAGGGAACTTACAGTTTAGAGGAATAATAGTTAAGTGTCTTTTTTTCTTGAAATAAGCTTCTCCCCACCATTGTTTCAGTTTTCTTTGTTGTAGAATGTGCTGCTCTGTCTCATTTGTATCTCGTTATTATAATATTTCTACCTTGCAGTAGAGTGTATAGTTTTACTACAGCTAAATAATATGTAATATATCCCCCACCTCATTTGTTAATCTCCATAAAAGTATAATGGGTAAATATACTTGAGCTGTTAAAAACTGTTACTGGCATATAAAACAGCAAGTCATAGAAATGAGCAAAGGGAAGAGCTGGTCAAAGGGTTTCTAATTGCTGCTGATCCTTCTCCTAGTGATACTCGATTCCTTATGGATCATGCAGTGCTTTCAGTATTTTGTCTATAGAAGCTAAGGATGCTCGGGGCGCCTGGGTGGCTCAGATGGTTAAGCGTCTGCCTTCGGCTCGGGTCATGATCCCAGCGTCCTGGGATCGAGCCCCACACCGGGCTCCCTGCTCAGCAGGGAACCTGCTTTTCCCTCTCCCTCTGCCTGCTTCTTCCTCTGCTTGTACACACACTCTCTCTCAAAAATAAATAAAATCTTAAAAAAAAAACTAAGGATGCTCCCCAAAAGATGTAAATGCACACATGCACAAGATTCTGTATTCATTTTCTGGGAGTTCTTGAATTCACTAAAACTCTCAGGGGTTAACAGAAGTTAAAACTCTCAGAGGTCTCAAGTTAACCTCCATACCTGCCGTTAAATGATGCTCTAGTTTTTAAGCTTGCTAGTGAGCATAATATACCACCCCCCCAAACTGAGTAAGTTCAGCTTCCCACCTGAAAAATTTGTAATAGAAGAGGTGCACAGTTTTTGCTCACTTTCAGAGTGCTATGTACTAGACGCTAAGCTAGGTACTTTACATACATTATCTTATTCTTCACTGTGATTTGGTAGTTTGTATTATTACTGTTTTTATTTTATAGCTGAGGAACCTGAGACCCAGGTAGTTTAAAAGTAAGTTGCCTAGCACTGGGTGTTATGCACAAACAATGAATCATGGAACGCTACATCAAAAACTAATGATGTAATATATGGTGATTAACATAACAATAAAAAATTAAAAAAAAGTTGCCCAAGTTTAGATAAGCCTGTAAGTAGTAAAGTTGGATTTCTTTTTTTTTTTCCCAAAGATTTTATTTATTTATTTGACAGAGAGAGAGAGACAGCAAGAGAGGGAGCACAAGCAGGGGGAGTGGGAGAGGGAGAAGCAGGCTTCCCGCCAAGCAGGGAGCCTGATGCGGGGCTGGGATCATGACCCAAGCCGAAGGCAGATGCACAACGACTGAGCCACCCAGGTGCCCCATAAAGTTGGATTTCAAACCCAGTACCTTTCCTTACTTCTTAAGTAATTGCTTAGTTTGGTCCTCAGAATGTAGTAAGCAGTCAGATTATTGCTGCTGCTGTTCATTTATTTTTTTTTTTTTAAGATTTTATTTATTTATTAGAGAGAGAGAATGAGAGGGAGAGAGCACGAGAGGGAAGAGGGTCAGAGGGAGAAGCAGACTCCCCGCCGAGCAGGGAGCCCGATGCGGGACTCGATCCTGGGACTCCAGGACCATGACCTGAGCCGAAGGCAGTGGCTTAACCGACTGAGCCACCCAGGCGCCCTGCTGTTCATTTATTTAGCAGATATTTTTTTGAGTGACTGCTCTTCATACTTTTACTTCTTAAGGATAGAAATGTTTTTTCTTAGGACATTTAGGTGCAAGGAACAGTATCCTTTTCAAACTAGATTAGTGAATCTTGTGGGTGCATACTGGGCTTTGGGGCAAGAAAAGTTGCAGGATGTATGTGAGAGTGGAGTCAGGAAATAGTTCAGAAACCCAGATGGCCACTACTGAGTTATTGCAGACCTGCCTTTTTGTTAGGTAACAGCTTTATTGAGATATCATTCACATATCATGCAATTCACCTTTATATACATAGATAGTATATAATTAAGTTTTTTGGGGATATATTAACAGTTGTACAACCATTACTACAGTCAAATTTAGAACATTTCCATCACCCCCATAAAGAAACCCTTTAGCTATAACCCTCCAAACCTCTCTATCTCCCCAGCCCTAGACAACCACTGATCTACTTTCTATCTCTATGTGCTTACCTGTTCTGGACTTTTATATGAATGGAATCATGTATTACGGTTTTTTTATGATCTACTTATTTCATCATCCATGTTGAGGCATGTATCAGTACTTCATTCTTTTTAATGTCTGAGTAATATTGCATCATTTGGATATCCATTCCTCCATTGATTGGGCGTTTTTGCTAGTAGGAATAATGCTGCTGTCTAAGGTTCTAATAACCTACAAGTGCAACTTAAAGGCCTGTAATTCCAGTCTGTAGGAAAGAGAGAAGCCTGATGTTTTTTATTGCTCTGGGCAGTCTTTTGGAAGAGAAAAGAATAATTTTTATTGGGTTTTATTTGGAAATATTGCAAGTAACAGGAGGATACTTTTTTTTTTTTTTTAAGATTTTTATTTGTTTATTTGACACACATAAGAGAGAGAGAGAGGTAGCGCGAGAGGGAACACCAGCAGGGGGAGTGGGAGAGGGAGAAGCAGGCTTCCCGCAGAGCAGGGAGCCCGATGTGGGACTCGATCCCAGAACCCTGGGATCATGATCCGAGCCGAAGGCAGATGCCCAACGACTGAGCCACCCAGGCGCCCCTCATAACATAAATGTACTACCTTAACCATTTTTGTGTATATAGTTCAGTGACATTAAGTACATACACATTCTGCAACCATCCACCACTATCTCCAGACCTTTTTCATCATCCCAGACTGAAACTCCACACTCATTGAACTCCCCAGTACTACCTCCCCTTGCTGCCCCTGGCAACTGCAATTCTACTTTCTGTTTCTATGAATTTGACTAGGTATGTAATGTAAGTGGAATCATACAATATCTGTTTATTTTTATTTTTATTATTTTTTAAGTAAGCTCTACATCCAGTGTGGGGTTTGAACTCATGACCCTGAGATCAAGAGTTGCATGTATTAGTACTTCATTTCTTTTTTATGACTAAGTAATATCTTATTGTTTGGATGTACTACATTTTATTTATCCATTTGTGGGTCTTGTGAACACTTGAATTGTTTTTTGTTTTGTTTTGAACACTTGAATTGTTTCCAGCTTTTGGCTATTAGAATTAATGCTGCTGTGAACATGGGGGTGTGTATATTTTGCTTTTAGTTCTTATGGTTCTATCCAGAAGTAGACTTCCTGAATCAGAGTAATTCTGTTTTTAATTTTTTGAGGAACTGCCGTACTGTTTTCCTTGGTGGCTGCACCATTTTACATTCCTACCAGTAGTGCTGCATAGAAGGTTCCAATTTCTCCACATCCTTGCCAACACTTCTTTTTGTCTTTCTGGGTAATAGCCATTCTAATAGGTGTGAAGTGGTATCTTGTGGTTTTGATTTGCATTTTCCTGATGATTAGTGATGTTGAGCATCTTTTTGTGTTCTTTTTGGCTGTTTCTATATCTTCTTTGACAAAATGTCTATTCAGATTCTTTGCCTAATTTTTAAATTTGGTTGTCATTTAAATTACTGAGTTGTAGGAATTCTTCTATATTCGCTAGAATGTTCAATGTTCATATTGTATATGCAAATCTCTTGTCAGATATATTATGTGCAAATATTTTCTCCCATTCTGTGGGTTGTCTTTCACTTTCTTTATGGTGTCTTTTGAAGCACAAAAGTTTTTAATTTTGATGAAGTCCAATTTATTTATTTTTTCTTTTGTTGCTTGTGCTTTTGGTGTTGTATCTTAAGCCACTGCCAAATCCAAGATCATGAAGATTTATTCCTGTCTTTCCTCCTAAGTGTTTTATAGTTTCAGAGTTTTAGCTCTTAAATTTAGGTCTTGAACCAGTGGGTTAATTTTTGTATACGCTGTGAAGTAGGGGCCCACCTTGATTCTTCTGCAGGTGGATATCCAGTTGCTGTGACCATTGAATTATTTGGCACCTTTCTCAGTTTTCTTCCACTTATCTGTATGTCTATTCTATGCCAGTACCACACGGTCTTGATTATGGTAGCTTTGTAATAAGTTTTGAAATTGAAGTGTGAGTCCTTCAGCTTTGTTCTTCTTTTTCAAGATTGTTTTGTCTATCCTGGGTCCCTCGAGTTTCCATTTGAATTTTAGGGTTAGCTTGTCAATTTTTATGAAGAAGCATATTCTGGTAGGAATTGTGTTGAATCTATAGATAAGTTTGGAGAATACTGCCATCTCAACAGTAAACTGGCTCTTACTGTTTTGAACCTACATGGGTGTACGTTTTCTTTTTTTTTTTTTTTTTAAAGATTTTATTTATTTATTTGACAGAGACACAGCGAGAGAGGGAACACAAGCAGGGAGAGTGGGAGATGGAGAAGCAGGCTTCCCGCCGAGCAGGGAGCCCGATGCGGGGCTCGATTCCAGGACCCCGGGATCATGACCTGAGCCGAAGGCAGACGCTTAATGACTGAGCCACCCAGGCGCCCGAGTTTACATGTTTTCAGTTCAAAGGACCATTCTGTCTAGTCTCTGAATTTCATATCCAGTCCCTAGCTTGGGTCCTTGCTACATTCCGTTGTAGGGGGGCCTAGAGGGACAGGATCATGAATATGAACATACAAGGTTGCTGCTCTGGGCTTATTCCTGTGGGTGAAGGAAGGAAGTTCTCCAGAGAGGAGTGTGGGTTTGAGAAACAACATAGAGTTGTCCAGCACACTTTTCACTAATGGAGGCAGTAATTCAGGGTAGAAAGGCTGTGGTACATTGGAAAGTATAGTGGAGAACCTTGCAGTACCTCCATGGTTGAGGCAGGAGGAAGAATAGAAGCCAGTAAAACAGATAGCTCTTAAGAGATACAACTGGAGACAGAAGAAACCCCTGGAAGTGCAGTATAATGGAAGTCTGTCTGTCTGTCTTTAAATTTTCTTTCTTTCTTTATTGAAGTATAGATGACACACAGTGTTACATTATTTTCTGATGTACAGCATAGTGATTATATGTCATGCTATGTTTACCACAAGTGTAGCTACCATCTGTCACCATACAATGATATTATAATACCGTTGACTATATTCCCTGTGCTATACCTTTTATCTTCGTGACTTACTCATTCCATAACTGGAATGAAAGGCTCTTCAGGAGCAAGGCAGAAGGAGCATTAGGCTGAGAAAAGCTCTAGATTTGATTGCTAGGATTTTACTGATGATCAGACTTGCTTAAAAGCCTGACAGATAAGTAATGGCAAAGTACAAGCTCATGTATTTAAAGAATGTATTGCCTGTTTTAGACAAAGATGTTCGATATAACCATCAGAGAAATGCGCATCTAAACCACAGAAAGAGGGCGCCTGGGTGGCTCAGTTGTTAAGCATCTGCCTTCGGCTCAGGTCATGATTCCAGGGTCCTGGGATTGAGTCCCGCATCAAGCTCCCTGCTCAGCGGGACTCTGCTTCTCCCTCTCCCTCTGCCCCCCACCCCCAGGCTCGCACGCTCGCTCTCTTACCCTCCCTATCTCACTCTCTCTCAAGTGAATAAATAAAATCTTAAAAAAAAAAAAACCACAATGAGATTATCACCTCGCAGCCATCAGAAATGGCTATTATCAAAAAGACATGAATTAACAAGTGTAGGTGAGGATGTGGAGAAAAGGGAGCCCTCATACTTTGTTGGTGGGAATGGAAAATAGTATGGAGGTTCTTTAAAAAATTAAAGATAGAACTACCAAATGATTCAGCAATACCACTTCTGGGTATTTATCTGAAGAAAATGAAAACATAATTCAGAAAGACATGCGGGCGCCTGGGTGGCTCAGTCATTAAGCGTCTGCCTTCGGCTTAGGTCCTGATTGGGATCGGGCCCCACATCGGGCTCCCTGCTCCGCGGGAAGCCTGCTGCTCCTCCTCCCGCTCCCCCTGCTTGTGTTCCCTCTCTCACTGTGTCTCTCTCTGTCAAATAAATTAATAAAAAATCTTAAAAAAAAAAGACATGCACCCTTATGTTCATTGCAGCATTGTTTACACAATAGCCAAGATAATGGAAGCAACCTAAGTGTCCATCAGCAGATGAATAGATGAGGAAGATGTGGCATGTGCATGTGCGCCCACACACAGAGATATTATATTACACAGCCATAAAAAGGAATGAAATCTTGCCATTCATGACAACATGGATGGACCTAGGGGGTGTTATGATAAGTAAAATAGGTCGGGCAGGGAAAGACAGGTACTATATGATTTCACTTACATGTGGAATATAAAAAGCAAAACAAATGAACAAACAAAACAACAGAAATAGATTCATAGATATAAAGAACAAACCAATGGTTTCTGGAGGGAAGGGGAGTGGGGGAATGGACCAAATAGATGAAGGGGATTAAGAGGTACAAACTTCCAGTCATAAATAAGATATGGGATGTAGTGTATAGCATAGGGAATATAGTCAGTAATACTGTAAAAACTATGAATGGTGACAGACTGTAAGTAGTCTTACAGAATGATCATTTCCTAATATATGTAAATAATGAATTACTATGTTGTATACCTGAAATTAATATTGTATGATCAAATATACTTCAGTAAACAAAATATACTGCCTTTGCTAGACTAGTGTTTCACCAACTTTATTTACATACTACCTTTTACTAGAACAGAGACTCATCTATTGTATTACTAAATATTTTAAATAGCTCATGTTTAAAATTAAGTACATTTATAGTACATTTATTATTTTTTATTATTTTTTTTAAGATTATTTATTTATTTATTTATTTGAGAGAGAGAGAATGAGAGATAGAGAGCACAAGAGGGAAGAGGGTCAGAGGGAGAAGCAGACTCCCTGCTGAGCAGGGAGCCCGATGTGGGACTCGATCCTGGGACTCCAGGATCATGACCTGAGCCGAAGGCAGTTGCTTAACCAACTGAGCCACCCAGGCGCCCTAGTACATTTATTTTTTAAAGGAAACTTTAAAACATTACCATATATAGAAAACCAATATAGGCATTCCTGCCACAATGCAATAAATGTTACTGAAAATCCATACATTTTGGCATATCGATTTATACACCAAAAATAACAGGGCTTGTAGGTAAAATGAGGACAGACCAGATTCAATTTAAGACTCCTAATGTAAATGTAAATGCGAACGTAAATATTAGCATAGTTCAAAAGACAGTTTAAGTTTTTTTTTTTTTAAGATTTTATTTATTTATTTGACAGAGACAGCGAGAGAGGGAACACAAGCAGGGGGAGTGGGAGAGGGAGAAGCAGGCTTCCCGCTGAGCAGGGAGCCCAATGAAGGGCTTTATCCCAGGACCCTGGGATCATGACCCGAGCTGAAGGTGCAACAACTGAGCCACCCAGACACCCCGACAGTTTAAATTTTTTTTTTTTTAAGATTTTATTTATTTGACAGAGAGAGACGGAGAGCAGGAACACAAGCAGGGGGAGTGGGAGAGGGAGAAGCAGGCTTCCCGCCGAGCAGGGAGCCCCATGTGGGGCTCGATCCCAGGATCCTGGGACCATGAGACCCGAAGGCAGACGCTTAACGACTGAGCCACACAGGCACCCCGCGACAGTTTAAATTCTTAATAAATATATACCATAGTAAATATAGAACTTTAACTTTTTTTTAGAACTTTGAGTCACAGAGTTAAGGGCTGAATGATAACATCATCCTGAATGCAGAGGCAAAGCAGGTGCAATTTTCTTTGCTGGAGATGTAGTGATGTATTGAGGGTGAATGGATGTGACTCAGTATCACATGTTGATTTCTTTTTTGCAAAAATGGGGAGAACCATGTTAAAAGCACTTTTCAAAATACATAGTCATAATGAACCCAGAAGAAGTTGCTAGAATAGGAATCACATGTAGTACTAGATTCCTTTGCTGCTGTTCTAACGAAACAACAGTATTAATTTTTAGTTAGATATTATGGTCTGTCAGTGGCTTTGAGTTGGAAATCTTTTTTTAAATTTTTTATTAAAAAAGATTAGGAAGTGCTAAAGAAGTATTAAAGATACCAAACTGAAACTTTTTCCTTACCATGATCTTTATGGGGTGTTATTTTATGTCATGTCCACAAGTTTCCTAAAATCATTTTATAAACCATGAATAATATGTTGCTATGCTTTGGGAAACCCTATGCTGTTAAGACCCTTTTATTCATGTTGTTCAACTACCTAGAGTTTCTCAAGACCCAGGTCTCACTATCTCCTCTACAAGAGTGTACTTAAAGGGATATAGGATCATGTAGAACTTTAAAAATGTGAACTTTCCCCCTTTTTCTCTCTCAATTCTCTGAAGAAAAGAAGAAGCAATTGTATGGATGATGGCTGTTGGTGGTAGTTTGAGGTTGCTAATCATGTAATTATGGCTTTTTTTTTTTAAGGTTTTATTTATTTGAGAGAGAGAGTGAGCCTGAGTCGGGGGGTGGCGCAGAGGGAGAGGGAGAAACAGATCCCCGCTGAGCAGGGAGCCTGATGTGGGGCTACATCCCAGGACCCTGAGATCATGACCTGAGCTGAAGGCAGATGCTTAACCAACTAAGCCACCCAGGCACCCCGTAATTATGGCTTCTTGTCCCCTGATGCACAATTGTTATCTAGGGATTTCCCTCCGCTGGCCTCCTGGGGATTCCATTTGCTTTCCTGTGTGGATGCCATTTCTTAGATCTCAACCTTTTCTCTTTTGTTGATTTACTATTACTCATCTAACAAATTCCTTCAGAAAAGGATCATGAAGATTAAACATTCTGTAATTTTGAATGTCTGAAAATAGGTCTCTCCTACCTTTATTGATAGTTTGGCTGATTATTCTAAGTTGGAGATAATTTTTCCTTAGAATTTAGAGGCTTTGCTACATTATGTCTTCCAGTGTTGGGAAATTTGAAGCCATTCTTTTTTTCGTTTTTTAAAAAGATTTTAGGGCGCCTGGTGGCTCAGTCAGTTAAGTGCCTTCATCTCAGGTCAGGATCCCAGGGTCCTGGCGCACATCAGGCTCCCAGCTTGTTGGGGAGTCGGTTTCTTCCTCTTTCTCTCGCGCACGCTCTTACTCTCTCCCTCGCAAAAGTAAATAAAATCTTCAAAAAAAAAAAATAAAAGATTTTATTCTTAAGTAATCTCTACACCCAATATGCGGCTTGAACGCACGACCCCAAAATCAAGAGTCTGACTAAGCCAGTCAGGCTCCCCTGAAGCCATTCTTATTCCTGAAAGCTTTGTATTTTTTCTCTAGAAGTTTATAGGATCTTCTGGTCTTCCATTGTAAAATTTAATGTGCTAGGCATTTGATGGGCTCTCTTCTGATAACTCCAGTTAATCTGAGAGCTCAAGTCATTTAGTTGTGTTTTTTTTCTCTGTGTGTTTTGGTCTTTATCATCCATGTTAGAGGCTCTCCTGAAATGTCTGGTAATCCTTAGCAATCTGTATTTTTATTTTTAAAAGGATAGGATTAAACAGCTGATTGGAATCTTTGAGTGCAGTGGGTTAGGCTTGTGTCTTTGAGTTCAGTGTAAGGCAGGGGAACTCATGTCAGTTTCATTGGGCCTGGTTGCCCAGCTATGGAAGAAACTGTTGGTCTCTGCATTCAGTTAGCATTGTTTTCAGAATGGCATGAATGCTTTCACCTGTACCTGGCATCTCCCACTCTAGAGACCTTCCATTTTACCTTTTCCAGGAATAAACCCGTCTTATTAGAAGGGGTTCAGAGAGCTCTTTGGGGACTAGGCCATTACTGAATTCAACTTTTCTTTGAAGGAGTATAAAAAAACACAAAATAATCTCACTCAATACTTAACCTGCTGATGGAAAGCTGACCTGGTATGAAATTCTTACAAATGTTTCACCTACTGATGTTGGCTTTATCAATCTGTATCTTTACCCTTTTTAAACCTTTAGAAGCTTTTGTCACGTGCTTGCTTCGGCAGCTCATATGCTAGAAGCTTTTGTCCCTTCTAAGAAGTTGAAGTAGCATCACCACCCTCCTTTTCCGGGTTAAACCTCCCCCACCAAAAAAAAAAAAAAAAAAAAAAAGAAAAAATGTGGCCAATCGCTTCAGAAAATAAACTTAACTTAAAAACAAAGTCACTCAAGGCCAGTTTTAAAATACTAAAAATATGAAAGTGGCAGCACTTATACATAATTCTTTTTTACATAGTAATTCCATTCCTAGGGTGTTAGGCAAAGTACCTATATATATGAAGGTGTTTATTTCAAGTTCTCAGGACAAATAGAGCACACTATTGTTTGTAAGATGGGTTCTGATTTCAGAGATTTTAAAATTTGAAAAAATTTGTGACTTAAAAATAGTAAGAATTACATCCAACACAATGGAGTATCACTACAGAAATGATTATCAAATAGACCGTGCTGTCCCGCGACTGATCCAGAGTGCCCCTCCGGCCCCCAGCCATGAGGCTCTTCCTGTCGCTCCCAGTTTTGGTGGTGGTTCTGGCGATGGTTTTGGAAGGCCCAGCCCCCGCCCAGGCGGCCCCAGAAATCTCCAGCACTTTGGAGCGCATCCCGGATAAACTGAAGGAGTTTGGTAACACCCTGGAGAACAAGGCCCGGGCAGCCATTGAGAGCATCAAGCAGAGTGACCTTCCTGCGAAGACCCGGAACTGGTTTTCTGAGACTTTCAACAAAGTGAAGGAGCAGCTAAAAACTACCTTCTCCTGAACACCAGGAGAGCCGCCCCCACTCCTCTGGGCTGTGCGCCACCGAAGGAGCTCTGAAATTTCCCATGCCCTGGCTCCTGTACCGAGGACTTCATGATGCCCATATCCACCCCCACCCTCCAATAAAAATCCTGTAGAGAAAAAAAAAAAAAAAAAAAAAAATGATTATCAAATATTTAAAATTAAATTGGAAAAGAGAATAATGTAGCACAGGATTTGGATCAAAAAATGCAATTGTGCATATACATGGACAAGGATTAAGGCCATTACTAGCTCCAAGGCACCATTGCTAAATAGCAAAAGGTCTATAGCTCAGATAGAAGGGCTGCCTCCTTTGTATGAATTAGGAGAATCCCCTTCCTCTAGGCTGATGCTGAGTACCAGGCACATTGCTTAGCAAGTGAAGCATGGGCTGAATTTCTACCCTCTCTGATTTCCTATGCTGGGTATCCTTGTGTAAGGCAGAAGCTATAACTGTGTCATTTACTATATGTAAGGCACAGTGTTAAGTGCTTTACAAAGATTGGACAATTTTCATATCTCAGTGAAGTGTTATCTTCTTTTACAGTTAATTCTTCAGCTCAGGCATCTTCTGAACTCCATAATTATGAACCTGCGGCTTGTGTAGTTAATTTGCAATATAGCAGCTGCAGTAGTCCTTTTAACACCTAAGATTGTGTGTCTTCTCTGCTCAGAACCTTTCAGTGGCTTTCCATTTCACTCAGTAAAAGGTAAAGTCCTTACAGTGACCTATAAGGCAGTATGTTATCTGCATTGCCCCCCCCCCCCCTCAACTGTACTTTGACTTCACTGAATTTTATGATATCTTTGCTGTTCTTTGTACACAGGATTTAGGGTTTTCTCTCTCGCTGTTCCTTGTGCTTTGAATGTTCTTCTAGCTATCTGCAAATCAAACTCCCTGACTTCCAAATCTTGGCTCAGGTGTACCTCCTCATTGAGGCCTACTCTGACCAATATAAATTGCAACTTGCCTCTGTGCCCTAGCAGTGATTATAACCCACTATCATCTTACATAATTTATTTTACTGTGTGTCCCTCTGCTGGAAGATGTACTTCTAATACCAGGGATCTTTGTCTCTCATTCACTGAGGTAACCTAAGCAACTAGAGCAGCACCTGGTACATAGTGGGTGTTCAGTAATGTTTATTGCATGAATGATTGAATGAAAATGGTGTGGGAGAGGTTAAGCATTTTGGCAAAAGTCCACACAGCTAATAAAAGGTGGAGGTAGATTTTGAACTGATATTTATGTGTTTTGTTTCTACTATTGGAAGATAATATCCAAAGAATGTATTAGGATGAGTAAGATTATGAATAACTTTTTTCTTTTATCCTCCCTCCCCAAATTTAATTTTTATTATGTCCTATTTTAAGTAAAAGCATAATTAAAAAATAGGTTACCAGAGTAGAAGGAAAAAGCCAGCTATCAGGAAGCTAGAGCAGGCAGCCACAAGGTTGAAATCTGGCACCGCATCTGAGGAAGAGCTTGTCTCACAAATGCACTGATCTTATCTGCCTTAAGGGGTGCCTGGGTGGCTCAGTTGGTTAGGCGACTGCCTTTGGCTCAGGTCATGATCCTGGAGTCCCTGGATCGAGTCCCGCATCGGGCTCCCTGCTCGGCGGGGAGTCTGCTTCGCCCTCTGACCCTCCCCCGTCTCATGTGCTCTCTCTCTGTCATTCTCTCTCTCTCAAATAAATAAATAAAATCTTAAAAAAAAAAAAAGAAGAGTGATGGTGTGATAAAGTCCTGGTAAAAGTTGTGAGTGCTTTTGATCTTAGATATTTTGTGAGTACTCTTGGTGCTCTGTGTAACCGTGGACAATTTCATTTAACCTTTTCGGTCCTTCAAAACCAGGATAATAGTCTCTCTCAGAGTTGTTGGGAGGATTAAATGATATGGTATTGTAAAGAACTAATACTTATTACGTACATATTGAAATGTAAAGAGCTACATATTATTATACATAATGTTGTAGGTTCTTAATGGTGTTGTACACACTGAAATGTAAAGAACTCAATAGTTATTAGCCAGTGTCATTATTATCTTTATTGCTGCTGCTTATTTGGTACAGAATTTTTAGAAATTTTAGAAATATTTGATGTATCTTGTTACTTAGTGAGTTTTGGCACGTGGCAAAGTAGAGAGCAAACTAATACTGTTATTATTCAGATAGCTATAACAGGCTTTGCTAAATATATGTATTTTTCATGGATGCTTGTTTTTGGTTCTGATTTTATGTTATATCTTACAAATAACCATTGTTTTCTTAATAATTTACATAAATTTTAGCTTCCATAACTACCATCCATTGGTTTTGAAGTCTTGGTTGAGTAACTCTTGTGGGTCAGGTGTCCTACTAAGTTCTGGGAGAATAAAGAAGGCATGCACTCAATCCTTAAGGAGCTTACAGGTAGTTAGGGAGGCAGACATGTAAATAAGTGGAAAGTGCTGTTAATATATATTTAAAGGGGTGCCTGGGTGGCTCAGTCGTTAAGCGTCTGCCTTCGGCTCAGGTCATGATTCCGGGGTCCTGGGATCGAGCCCCGCATCGGGCTCCCTGCTCAGCGGGAAGCCTGCTTCTCCCTCTTCCACTCCCCCTGCTTGTGTTCCCTCTCTCGCTGTCTCTCTCTCTCAAATAAATAAAATAAAATCTTAAAAAATATATATATTTAAATATTATGACTATGAAAAAGTAAGGAGTAATAAATTCTTTATGATTAGGGAGCAAAGAAGGGAGGCTTTATGAGGGAGAATTTCAGGTGCTTTGCCTAAAGAACATTACGGACCCAAAGCCTCAGTAGAGGCATACAAAATTCTATTGAGGGGATGCCCTCAAAGAAAGACTTCTGGAAACCAACTTTGTACATTTTAAGGTTTTCATACTGTACAAGGGCTGCAATCTCTGAAACAATTCAGAAGAGACTTTATTTTTTAATTGCAAGATTGTAAATAAGTACAATCTTTGTTGTATGTGCTTTGGAGAAGGATTTAAATTGGGGAAGGCATCTACAGTAAATTCAGTGAAGTAGTTAACACCACACTCTCATTTGGTATTTTCTGTGAAAGCCGAAAAGAACATCATCTCAGCAGGCAGGAAACGGAAGGCCTCATGGCAACAAAGATCATTATAAGAAATGATAAATGAGAAAGTAGAGGAAGGGCTATTTTTAGAGAGAGATGAATATTAGAAATTCAATAATTAATTTAGTAAATAAGACTATATATAGAGTGTAAGAACCATGGATATATACCTTCCATGCCTTAAAAATGGCATATTATTGGGGTGCCTGAGTGGCTCAGTTGGTTAAGTGCCTCACTCTTGGTTTCCACTCAGATCATGATCTCAGGGTTGTGAAATTGAGCCCCACATTGGGCTCCACGCCTAAAAAAATGGCATATTAAAAGTTAGCCATGTAACCCAGTCAGCCATTGGAGAATGGTCTCAGATGGCTGTCAGTGTGTCCATTAAAGTAGATATCTTCACAGTAAATTTGAATGATAAATAAAGTCACAAAATAACTAAAACTGAGAAATGAATGAAAATTTAATATACTGAGTTTTTTGAGTACACATAGCAATAAAGTATATGAAAACAGGAAGAATTACATGAAGTAGGAGCGCTATTTCTAAATGTAAGGTAGAATTAGCACACACAGAGTTCATTGGGAGGGATAAGAAAGACACTTTAGGACTATATGGATCCTTTAAAAAAGTGATCATTCAAGGGTAAGAAGATGTATTTTGTATGGGTTAATGCATTTGGAGAAATCAATGTAAGGTGGTCTAGGGATTCTGGGCTTTCAAACTTAGTGGTCCACACTAAACAGTACTTTAAAAAAAAAAATTCAAGTAATCTCTACATCCCGTGTGGGGCTCGAGTTCACAACCCCGAGGTCAGGAATTGCCTGCTCCTCCGACTGAGCCAGCCAGGCAGCCCAAAATGTACATTTTTATAATGTGTGTGTATCTGAATCAAAGATTTCTTATCTGTACGATGTGTGATACATCCTGTTCTATCTTATTTTTGAAGAAAGCTGGTCATAACTCACCAAAATGATTTCCTGACAACTAAAGGAACATACCCCATAGTTTGAAAACGTACTGAGTTACACTCTAGGAAAGAGAGACTTGAGCTTTTTAAGTCTCTTCTCTGAAGAATCTGGCTGTTAAGGTACTGATTCTTGGGGCATCTGACTGGCTCAGTAAGTAGAGCATATGAATCCTGATCTCGGGGTTGTGTGTTCGAGCCCCACGTGGGGTGTAGCGATTACTTAAAAAGTCTTAAAAAAAAGGGGTACTGGTTCTGTCCCTTTTTGAAACCATATTGGTGCTGTTTTAATTATACCACAAAAAGGGCTCAGGCTTTTTCACCAAACAAGTGTTTAAGGTCAGGGAACTTCTGTGATAAAAAAGCTAATAGGGGCACCTGGGTGGCTCAGTTGGTTAAACCGCTGCCTTCAGCTCAGGCCATGATCCCAGGGTCCTGGGATCGAGCCCCACATCGGGCTCCCTGCTCATGCAGGAAGCCTGCTTCTCCCTCTGCCTGCCGCTCCCCCTGCTTGTGCTCGCTCTCTCTCTCGCTCTCTCTCTCGCTCTCTCTGTGTGTCAAATAAATAAATAAAATCTTTAAAAAAAAAAAAAAGCTAATAATTTTGTACATATGAAGAGAGTTATCTAAAAAAACATTTTTTTATCATTGGACAGAAATGAGCTTTTAAAATTAGATTCCATATAAACTCTTTGTTACCAAAGTTATCTTCAAATGGTGTACTTAATCCTCTTTTAAACAATATACTTTTATGTAAGAGTTGAAAAGTTTGTATAAATACCAAGAAATATGTTATGAACAATTTTAATTTATCTTTTTTTTTTTTAAGGTTTTATTTATTTGACAGAGAGAGAGAGACAGTGAGAGAGGAAACACAAGCAGGAGGAGCGGGAGAGGGAGAAGCAGGCTTCCCGCCGAGCAGGGAGCCCGATGCGGGGCTTGATTCCAGGACCCTGGGATCATGACCTGAGCCGAAGGCAGACGCTTAATGACTGAACCACCCAGGCGCCCCTATCTTTTTTTTTTTTTGATGTTTACTTTTGACACCACACAACATGTATAGTCCTTATTTATTTTTTTTAGTTTGTTTTGGAGAGGGACAGGGAGAGAGAATCTCCAGCAGACTCCCTGCTGAGTGAGGAGCCTGATGTGGGGCTTGATCCCACAACCCCAAAAATCATGATCCGAGCCAAAATCAAGAGTCAGATGCTCAACCACCTGAGCCACCCAGGTGGTCTTATAGTCCTTTAAGGTGTTTAAAAAATTTATTGCTGGCAGATAATGTGACATTGGCCTCATTCTGACATTATGGAAAACAGTTTACCATTTTAGCAGTGAAACCCGGTAGTTTTTTTTGCCCCTTAAATGCAAAAGTGTATAAAATACTCCCTATATAAAACTTAAAAGTTTTCTTTTTAAAAAGCTTTCTCAGGGGGCGCCTGGGTGGCTCAGTCGTTAAGTGTCTGCCGTCGGCTCAGATCATGATCCCAGGGTCCTGGGATTGAGCCCACATCGGGCTCCCTCTCCCACTGCCCCTGCTTGTGTTCCCTCTCTTGCTGTGTCTCTCTCTGTCAAATAAATAAATAAAATATTTAAAAAAAAAGCTTTCTCAGGCAAAACAAAGTAGGATTTTTCATAACTTTTCATAGTGTTTTTCCTAGACAAAAATGTCTGGTTAAATATTCTTCATTTTTAAAATTTTTAAATTTTTAATTGAAGTGTAATTGACATAAGAATGTATTAGTTTCAGGTGTACAGCATAGTGAATGGATATTTATATACATTACAAAATGTTTACCATGGTAAGTGTAGTTACCACCTGTCACCAAAGTTAATATAATATTAACTACCTAGTGCTGTACTTTTCTTTCCTGTGACTTATTTTATAACGAAGTTTTTACTTCTTAATGCCCTTCACCTGTTTGGCCCATTCTACCCCTCTCCTCTCCTCTGGAAACCACCAGTTTGTTTTCTTGATATAGAATCTGTTTCTGTTTTTGTTTTTTTTAGATTCCATGTTTAAGTGAAATCGTACAGTATATGTCTTTCTCTGACTTACTTCATTTAACCTACTACCCTCAAGGTCCATCCATGCATCCATGTTGTCACAAATGGCAAGATCTCTCTTTTTTATGGCTGCGTAGTAGTCGTGTGTGTGTGTGTGTGTGTACACACGTACACACCACATTTTCTTTATCCTTTCATCTTTTGGTGGACACTTGGGTTGCTTTCATATCTTGGCTATTGTAAATAATGCTGCAGTGAACATAGGGGTGCATTTATCTTTTCAAATTAGCATTTTTGTTTTCTTTGGGTAAATGCCCAGAAGTGGAATTACTGGATCATGTGGATCATCATTTGATTTTACTGTGTTGAGGAACTTCCATACTGTTTCCATAGTAGTTGCACCAGTTTACATTCCCACCAACAGTGCACAAGGGTTCTCTTTTCTTCACAGTCTCACCAACACTTGTTATTTTATATATATATATATATATATATATATATATATATATA